>NW_025335508.1:14841-18463 GCF_004798865.1 Varanus komodoensis | reverse complement strand
AGCTTGCTTATTGTCTTTCCTGTTTCAGATTTTCCTTCTGCTTGTTGAGTATTTTGTATATTCTGTTAAAGTACAAATCGCTTGCCCAAAGCCTTATTAATGGAAATGTCTAATTTGTCAAAGCAACCTTTTTGTTCAATTAAAAAACAATCAAGTTATTTGATTAAAATAGTCTCCTGCTGTATTAGTATCGCCTGTTGTGATAATTGCAAAGCTGTTAAAGAAGTCTGTATTGCCAAAAGTGTCCTCTGTAATTCTTCCATACTATTAGCAATTAACTCAAGAACAAAGGTTTGGCAGAGGTCCCTGGAACAAAGGAAAGATGGCCACTTCTAGGAGCAAATTATGTCCTTCTATCAGTGCTGGGCAATAGTCCAACATAGACAAAAAATCCTTCTATCCTTTAATTCCACAGTAATTATTTATTTTCATTCTTCAGCCCAAGGAAAAAAACCCCATCACAGTAGAAAGAAAAACACCACTCAGTATTTAAATTTCTGGCAGATAACCAGTTAATTTTGGCAAAATCCACATACATGAAAGATCCTTCTATCATTCAATTCCACAGTACTTATTATTTTGATTCTTCACCCTTGCAGAGATTAAAGAAGAAAAGTCTTTTCCTTACTTACAAAAAGCTCTGTCTCTCTCTTCTCATTTAATTCACTGCTTTTAAACTCCTTGGCGGGGGGGGGGGGGGATTCCTTTCCTCCTCCGTCCAAAGGGCTTTTTCTTTTTGCTTTGTGTCAATTAGCAACAGATACAGCTTTTTCCATGGGTACCATTGCAAAAAAGAAGAAATAAAAATGTTTCCCAGTAAATCTGACGTATTTATAGCTGGGTACTAATCTAAAGACGGTATGTCGAGGACTTGCGGGGGGGATCTTTCCCCCTGTGTTGTCCGGCTGAGAAATGGCTGATTTTCTCCCAGTAGATGTGGAATTGCCATTACACACCATCCAGGAGGTTCCCCAGGAACTCTATTTTCACCCCGACAGGGCTTAGATTGGCCTCCATGGCCACCTACTGGACCATTACCAGCGTGATGACGGAACCCTGTTAATCACCACTGTTTCATCCCGACACCATTACCAGAAGTCCCACACACAACACACATTCTGTGAGGGATATACGATTATTGTCTTTAATACTGCTGTGGGTTATGGGTCATTCAAGACTGCCCTTCAGGAACTCCTTGTAACTCAGTACCTCTGTTTGCCAACTGACTCAGGAGTCCATTTTCCCTCCCACACTCTGGCTTTTTGAATTTTATTTATTGTTTGAATTTGATTTTAACAAAAACAAAACAACATAATTACACAAAACTCAAAATTACACATAATACAAATAATACGATGAAGATAAACATATTTAAAGAATACAAAAATAAGTGCTGCATCCAGCAGGACCAAGAAATACATGCTGCTTAATGTAAGTACTTTTATTTATTCAAGTTGCTGCTCTTCCACTCCCCTTCCAGAATGTCTTTGTAAAAGCCCTGATTTACGAATCTCCTTCTATTAAATTCTGTAGCACTTCACTTGGCAGCCTTCTCCTGATGAGAATTGATGTATCTTCTTCCCCTAGGCCTGCAGGGTGGCAGGAAGTTTGGCTAGAAAGTTTGAAGGGAAGAGGAAGAAGAGGGTGGATTTGTGTTCCCTGGAGAAGAAAACCCTAGGGCAGCTGAGGGGTGCGCTATGGTCTGTTGGACTAAGGGTGCTACAGGCACTTGCTGTGAGCTCAGAATAAAGAAAATGTTCTGAAAAATGAGCCCACAGGACTACAACTTCCTCCTTCAAAGAAGACTGACACCTGATTAAGTCTTAGAACTCTTGAACTGCTCAACTCTCAAATCTGCAGCAGGAGACTATGCAAGCATGTGAGGTGCTGATGGGCTAAAGATACTCTTGTTGTGGTTTGCTTTTTGAAGGAAGCAGCTTTGCTCAAAGACCACGGAAATGCAGCAGTGATTAAACTTCCTCAATGGGAAACTGTTGATTTGCAATTGTGGGACACTTTGCAGTCCACCTGCATGACATGTCAAAAAGAGTCAGAACACTTATTTTAGTGAAGGTTTCTCTACAGTAAGAAGTCACTGGAAAACTTTAGAGACACAGGCTGAAATATTTAAGAAAAAAAATCTGTCCATTGCCAACAATCACCAACCAAAACCATTTTTCAAGCTGTTCCCCTTATTAGATGCTCCTTCTTGTTCAACTCAGGTCTCAGCAACATGATGTAACATTTGGGGAAGAAGATGCAAAACAGCAGTCCAGAACTGGAGGCTAAGAGGGAAAACATCTCCACAGTCACCAGGTACTTTCCTTTGGTGCTCAGGTAGGAAGGCACAAAGGATAACAAGACACTGCAAAAGACCAGCATACTGAACGTGATGAACTTCACTTCATTGATACTGTCTGGGAGCTTCCGGGCAAGAAAAGCCACCACGAAGCTGACACTGGTCAGGAAGCCAAAATAGCCCAGGGCACAGCAGAACATCACTACGGATCCCTCGTTACACTCCGGTATGATTTCTTCAGCCATTGAATGCAGGTCAATATCTGGAAAGGGAGAAGTAGTTGTCAGCCAGGCAATACAGATCCCAGCCTGAATGAGGCAGCAGAAAAGAAGAAGGATGTTGGCCAGTCCCTTCCCCATCCACTTCCTCATCTTGCATCCTGGCTTGGTGGCTCTAAGGCCAGGACCACCATGACCATCTTGGTCAGCACACAGGAAACAGTCACGGAGAAGATGATGTCAAAGGCAGCTCGTTGCAGGAGGCATGTCACCCTCTGAGGCTGGCCGATGAAGAGCAGTGTGCAGAGGAAGAGCAGTAGGAAGATGAGGAGAGAGTAGGTGAGCTGCTGATTGTTGGCCTTGACGATGGGCGTCTCATGATGCTTCAGAAATATTCCGAGCACCAGAGCCATGATCAGGCAGAAGAGAAGGGCAAAGGTGGACAAAGTTATGCCCAAAGGTTCTTCATATGAAAAGAAATTAACAGACTTGGAAATGCAGACATTCTGGTTTTTGTTTGGGTACTTTCCATCTTCACATGAATGACAGTAGTGCATATTTGAGGAAAAATGAAGATTTACATGTTCTCATGAATTCTACATATTGATTTCACTGCTGGAGTTTTACTAGCTAACCAGTGATGGCCATCAGCCGAGCTGGACGGCTCCTCACATAGTTCGTACTTGAGTCAATTTAGAGAATCCATTAATTGCATTGAATCCATATTTTTAAAATCTCATGTATTTGCCACTCTGAATATGAGGAAGTCATATCCTAATAAACACCACTTCAAAAGAAATGTTCCCCTGTCTGCCCAAACCAAATTGAGTAGCTGATTGTAGCATGAAGAGCACCCTATTGACCTGCCATGAAACTGTTGCAGGTGAAGAACTTTTCATGGAACAAGGTGAGCAGGAACTAGAATTCACTGGCTCAGCTTATGCGGCTAAAAAAAGGGCATTGTTTTTATTGCCAGGAGCTTCGATGGCACAGGGCCCAAAGGCAATAATTGTGCAGTCCACATTCTGGCTGATTCCCCACTACACCTCATCAGCTGCTCACCAAGGCAATGATGAGATGTTAAGCCCAGCACAGCATGCACCAT
>NW_025335508.1:8551-11209 GCF_004798865.1 Varanus komodoensis | reverse complement strand
GGAGCCTCAGCATTCATCCTCCCAACTTTCACTCTTTGAAATGATTCGTTTGATAATATGATTCAATTGATCACATCGAACCCAGTGACTAACTCCATTCTCATTAAAAGAAACTTTGTCCCCAGGACTGTTGTTAAATGAAACCTCATTCAGAAAATGGTGGAGATGGAATGAAAAGGAAAGAGCTCAGAAAAATTGTGAAAGGAATTATGCAGACAGAGGAGAGAAATACTTGACCTGAATGGCTCCTATTATGATGATTAAATTATAAGGAAATCAAGGAAAAATAAACATTTTAACTAAGAGGATTATTTCATTTGAAGGTAATATTAAATTACTTCCTAGGTTTCATTCAAATTTCCAGCCCTTCTAGAAATGCAGTTCATGTGATGGAGCATATTTTGAATATTCCCTCACACACACACACATATTTCTAGAACCTTCCTCTTTGGCTAAGGAGAGACGTAATCGGTCACTTTATATTTATATTTTTATATTTATATTTATATTTTAAATATAAGCCGTGGTTCTTTCCCACATGAGGCTATTTAGCCAATTACCTGCCAGTGTGGATGCCTCTGAAAGGTCTGCCCCCCTCTGGTCACCATTCCTCTGTTTTTCAGACCAGATGAAGTCATGGCATGCAAGGCAGGGGCCACTGCATGGACAACATTGTAGACATTGTAGCTGTGGCCAGTCAAACACATTTCAAAAAATGTCCCAGGAAGAAACTCCAGCTTCTCTTCCCCAGTGCAGATATTCCAATCTAAATTGTCCAGAAGTTGATTTGGGAATATACAGATGAAGGCCTGTTGCCAGAATGACCTAATAAAACCATCTTCTTTTGGACTGGAAGGGTTTTTTGCATTAACCGATTGTTGAAATTCTGGGACATAATTGGAGTGAATTGTGAATGAAAGAGCACCATGGAAAATGTCTGTGTCCCAATTTCTTTGAAAGACAAATGATATGGCCTCCACCTGAGCTGTCCCAATTATTAGCTTACCAATTTGTCGACTTGCCCAATGTTCTCGTTCTGATAGATATGGCAACCATCTAAAAAATGCCATGCAATAAGATTCTCCATTGGCCACCAATACATTGGCTGTGCTGTCCATGATATTATCACGTATTTTTGCCCCCTTTTCTATAATGGTGCTTACATACCTGCCAGGAGCAGATGCAGGGATTTTTTCAATGAAAGCAAAGCAAACACCACTCTCTGAAAACAGTGGGACCACCAGCTGCAGGAATCACTCCCAATTTTCATTTTCTGTAATGACTGTCCCAGTCCATGTCCACCTGAAATGGAGTAGCAAAGAGAGAATCCCTGCATACTGAAGGGTCTCCCTCAGAGTCATCTTGTAGAAGGAAAGGCCTGGGATATTATTCATCACTGGGGCAGAACCATATATCAGCTAAGGAGATATAAGGAGAGGGAGAAGCACCAAGCAATACAGACATTTATGTAGCAGCTTCAAGCATTTGTGCATATAACCTCAGATATCTTCTTGACAGTGTTATCATACTGGCATCACCAGAGTGTCATGGCACATGTGGGCACCTCCAGGGGTCCCTGAAAATGGGTCTCCAATATTGCAATTTCCATGAAATTATTCAACAGTTTATTAACTCTGACATGATCTATACAAATATGACAACCTTCTCTTCCCCTGCAAAATGCATTTCCCCAAGACCACCACAAATGATAAAGCTTAATTTGTGAGCCAGTGTGACATTCAGAAGCAGGCTATCTCCTTCCTCCATGCTCTCCCCACACTTCTCTTCTCAACATACCCTATCCAGAAATGGTTACTGATTCAGGTTAGTGGTGACTGCAGAGTCTGGTGCAGGGAAAGTAAGAAACACAGGTTGCTATCCTTCCCCACTCTTCCTAGTAGCAGCTGTAACAAGGAGAAAGGAAATGAGGACAGTCCATGGCATTTCATAGTAGAATGGGATGTTTATGTGAATGTAATTTGAGCCTCTGCCTAGACCCACCCCTCACAGATCAACATCCATATAAATGGGTGGAGCACCAGCAGAAATTCCCCTTTCCTCCACATGATAGAACAAAGAGAATGTGAAGAAAATGTTACACCTCCATTACCCATTTTCATGGAAAGACATACTCCCCACCTGTGGAATCTCGTAGATATCCAAGAGAGTTGCAACGTGAAGGGAGGTCTGGGCATCCAGTCCCCCGATGACTGCTCTCAAGTGCTGCCGGATGCCACATTGGTAGTTAGGGACTAATCTCCCTGATGCACATATCAGTCGCAAGGTGGCCTGATATGTCCACTTGGTCATGGAATAGCTGTCATAGATGCAGAAGCCCAAGGTGAGGTTGGGCAAGATGTGAGGGTTGTCATTGATCTCCTGCACAGCAAATGTCAAAGCCAGGATATGCTGGTAATTCTTTGGCACCACACTGAAAGCAAGAAAGTCACCTCCTGCATTAGAACATTCCTCACACAGTATTTTGCAAGATGCTCACACTGCTTTTGGAATCATCATTATCATCATTGCAACTTCATCTAGACGTCACATTACTATCCATCATCGGAATGTGCATAATTCCATGATCCTACCACGCACATAGTACTGGATCATCAACTTCCCTAGGAAGGGGGTTATGAGAATCACATGCAAAGTGTG
>NW_025335508.1:2616-8009 GCF_004798865.1 Varanus komodoensis | reverse complement strand
AGAGAGCCGCAAGAGGAAGAGACACAATCCTGAAGAAATTCATGTAGGAGTAACTGAAAATATGACAGCAGAGAGGACCATGCTGAACAAAATAGTTGTAAACAACCTTAACTACACTTGAAAAAGCATCCTTCTGGCTCTGATGATACCAACATTTCCGCATTCCTTTCATAATTTGAACTTCTTCTACTGCACAAATCATTATTCAGAAGTGTCAAGTGCTATGACAAATTAAGGTGATAAGCAGATAGATCACTAAGTAACTAAATACACTGGAGGCAAGAACAAAATATTAACTCCTTATGCAAGTTCATCAAGCAGCACAAGTGGGGGTTCTCCAGTGAAGTTCAATGGATCAGAAACGATGAAGGACAGAGAAGCTATGGCACCAATCATGAGATCACCCAGCTGTGCATACTCATGAAGTGGAAGCTGTGGCTCATGGAGCTTGCTTTTTTCAGCAGCAGTCTTGCTTCCTATACACAGAAGCAAGGTTAGCAACACCACTCCTAATTCCCCCATGCTAAACAGAAGGCAATGCTGTGCCCTGCATCCAAAGCCACTTTTTCCTACCTAAAGCACTCTGACTACAGAGCTTGGCTTCTTCAGAGCAGTGGCTGTCATTATTTATCGCTCTGATCAAGGATTAATGTATATATTGGCACTGTCCTTCCCACCCAAGTAGGGTTGCTTTGTTCATTAGAAATCTTCAGGGATGTTGAGGAGTAACAGAACTGCCCTTTAGACAATTAAAGGTGAATATAGCAATTTGACATGAGGAACATTGAGGCTAAAACCAGGTGCTGTTTTTCAGTCTTGATGCAGAGCACAATACTGGGAATGAGTCATCACAAAGAATTGCAGAACTCAGACTACACACAGCAGTCATTCCAAATCCCACAGGAGTTTTAAATTTTTCTCTGAAGTAAAACTAATCAAACAATCTGATTTGGATTGAGGTCATCCTATACGGGCAAGGAAGATTAATCCTTCCTCTCCAGCTAATCGCTTTCCAATATTCCTCTGTCCATCCAATGGAATCCTTCCATTCACAGTAAATTTCTGAAAGTACACTAAGAGCTGTGTCAGGGAGGGGAATTTCATTCTCCTCCCCTGCTGTGCTGTGATCCCAAAGTAAAGAGGCAGCAGGACCTTTATCAGGACCAACAATTATACAAACTGTTGAGTTGCCCAGAATACTTCCTCAGGCTTTGTGTGTGTGTTTGTGTGTCTGTGACTGGGTACTACCTGTGGATTTTCAATGCTTTTTTCACGAGCTTACACAGTTATTCTTGATGTCATCCAACTTTATCTGATTTGCCAACTACACTCATCCTTCAGAAGTCAGAACCAAAGCAATACTTCCTTCCCGAATTACTTTCACATATGTCTATTGCAGTGCTCCCTACATTGCACTGTCATTCAAGGAAGCATGGAAACTTAAAGTGGTAGAAATTCCAGTTTATAATCAAGTCAGTGGAGCTAAACAAGAGACTGTTGGAGACAAATTAATTATGGATGAAGTCACAACTACTGGTACTAATTTTCTTATTCCCCACACCTACTTCTTTTCTTGGATTTGAGGCTCTTGCTGTTTTAGGTGTACCTGTTCTGCTAGTGGAAAGGTTGCCACAGGGCTTTTGGACACGGGTTGCCATGGCAGGTGCCACAAGCTTTCCAATGGCCTCCTTCTGCTAGTCCCCAGCTTCACTCCAGGCCATCAAACCTGCTCGAACAGAATGTGGGAGGCTGCCATGCTGTCCCTGACTACCTCGGCAGGTCCATGTATGCTGCTGGAGATGTTCCTGCTGTCCAGACTGCAAGGGAGTGCTCAGCGGCACATCCTTCATCATTTTTTTTCCAGTCAACTCAACCTTCCAACATTTGTTTCTCCTACAGCTTCAATTGCTGTCACAGGATGAGGAGCCAGTCATAAGCTGCTTTGCCCTTATCTTGCAGACACACAGCACAGTAGCCTTTGAGGGAGGAAGTTAGTTCTTCTGTGGGATCACTTCTCCAGTATCTTCTGCCTGACCTGCTGTGAAGCCACTTCTTGCATTTACAACTTTGCCCCTCCTGGGGATCGCTACGAAAGGGATCAAACTAAACCCACCAATTTCATGGTGACCCTGATCCAGTATTGTGCTCTCCAGACCTCCTATGGGTTATTGTTATTGTTATTGATATTAAATTTTTATACTGCCCATAGCCAAAGGTCTATTTCCATGGGTGCATGGCTGGCTCATGGGGAAAACAAGATGCTTCACTGGAGAGGCTCCTGGAATGAATCAGCACAGCTCTTCTTACCTTCGTGTGGCTTGGCAGAATTGAAGCCATTGCTTCTCTTCAGTTGTATGGTTAATTATTCTTCTTTTTGCAGTCAAGAGTCAAACATGTAGACTGACTGAAAACAGGTGTAAGCAAAATTGCTTGTCAAGTTTGTACACCTTGGAAGGAGCTGGAAATGGAGCCTTGTGCTGCATGTGTGAAGAATGTGATGGAGAGGGAAAGCTAGCCATGGATGTTTCTGAGTCTCAGAGAATGCTGTGGGGCATTCCCCCACCAAGACCTTGCCAGAGGCTTTTATGCATGGATCATGATTCTTATGTAAGCATGCATCCAGTACTGCACTGAACTGAAGAGAAGTGCCAAGTTACAATATCCTCAAGAGTCATTTTTGGCAAGAAAAGGCAGACGTAGAAAAATAAAGAAAAGGCATATGCATATTCACACACACACTACATGCACATTCTGTGGGGGATGGGGGAGTGTTGTCATTAAGACTGCTATGGGTTGAACATCATTCTTGACTGTCCCTTGTGACTCCGTGCCTTTGTTCGCAAAGCGTTTGAGGAGGATTCTCTTCCCCTCTATATTTTTCATTTCATTTTATTTTAACTAAAATAAGACTGCTGCAAAATAAGACTGCAGCTGAGAAGTGAGCAAAGATCTGTTGGATGAAGGATAGTGCAGACACACACTCTGAGATCAGAATAAAGAAACCTTTCTGAAAATGAGCCCACAAGACTCCAATGTCCTCCTTGAGAGCAGACAGACATATAATTAAGTCTTAGAAGTCTTGAACTGCACAACTCTCAAATTAGCTGCAGGAGTCTATGCATGCATGCGAGGTGCTGTAGGGGTTAAGATACTCTCATTTTGTTTGCTTTCTGAAAAAAGCAGCTTTGCTCAAAGCCCATGGAAGTGGAGCAGTGATTAACCTTCCTCAATGGGAAACTATTGATTTGTAATTGAGGGACTCTTTTCAGTCCACCTGCATGACATGCCAAACAGAGTCAGGACACATACTTCAGTGAAGTTTTCTCTACAGTAAGAAGACAGTGGAAAACTTTAGAGACATGGGCTGAAATCATTAAGTTAAAATATCTTTCCATTGCCAAAAATCACCAACCAAAACCATTTTTCAAGCTGTTCTCCTTATTAGATGCTCCTTTTTGTTCAACTCGGGTCTCAGTAAAATGATGTAACATTTGGGGAAGAAGATGCAAAACAGCAGTCCAGAACTGGAGGCCAAGATGGAAAAGATCTCCACAGTCACAAGGTACTTTCCTTTGGTGCTCAGGTAGGAAGACACAAAGGGTAACCAGGCACTGCAAAACACCAGCATACTGAATGTGATGAACTTCACCTCATTGAAACTGTCTGGGAGCTTCCGGGCAAGAATAAGCCACCACAAAGCTGACACTGGCCAGGAAGCCCAGATAGCCCAGGACAAAGTAAAACATCATTATGGATCCCTCGTTACACTCCAGTATGATTTCCTAAGCCACTGAATGCATGTCAATATCTGGGAAAGGAGAAGCAGTTGCCAGCCAGACAATACAGATCCCAGCCTGAATGAGGCAGCAGGAAAGAAGAAGGGTGTTGGCCAGTCCCTTTCCCATCCACTTCCTCATTTTGCTTCCGGGTTTGGTGGCTCGGAAGGCCAAGAACACCATGACCATCTTGGTCAGCATGCAGGAAACAGCCACGGAGAAGATGATGCCAAAAGCAGCTTGTCGGAGGAGGCACCTCACCTTCTGCATCTGGCCGATGAAGAGTAGTGCACAGAGGAAGCAGAGCAGCAGGGAGGTGAGGAGAGAGTAGGTGAGGTGCCAGTCGTTGGCCTTGACGATGGATGTCTTGTGATGCTTCAGAAATATTCTGAGCACCAGAGCTGTGATCAAGCAGAAAAGAAGAGCAATACCAGTCAAAATGTTGCCCAAAGGCTCTTGATAAGAAAAGAAGTTAACTAACTTGGGAATACAGACATTCTGGTCCTTGCTTGGGTACTTTCCATCTTCACAGGAATAACAGAAATGCATATCTGAGGGAAAATGAATATGCACAAGTTCTTGTATGCATTCTACACATCTCACCAACAGGCCACATCAACTTCTCAGGTGCATTGTCTTCCCGTCAAAGGATTGCTTAATTACATTGCATCTACATTTTTTAAATTGTATATGTTTGTCGTGCTGAATACCAAGAAATCTCTCATATCCTATTACAGATCAGTTCAAACGAAATTCTCTACATCAGGTTGAACTAAATTCAGTAGCTGGATCCAATCCACTGTCTGATTATTTAGCTTCCATTGTACTGTGATCATTTCAAATAGCATGGGCAAACAATCACAGGCATGCTGACGCACGCAAATGTCTTCCACCACTATTGAACATCTTTCCCCTGTTCCCACCTGACCCCATTCAATCACTGAATCATCTCTGAGAGTTGTTTTTTACCTCTCTGAATGACAGGTTTGGGGCCACAATCATGCATATTGCTGAATTTAGAGCAAGCCTTATTGAACAGCATGGGATTTGTTTCTGAATAGACCTGGACAAAAACAGGCTGGACTTCATTCAAGGGATCAATGAAGAACTAAGGAATGAAGGACTAATGAATGATCCTTCTTGTAAACATAGACTTAAGGTAATAGGTCTCTGATCACAGATATGTACCAATTGTGATCAGGGCACCTTCATTATTTGTTATTCATTATCCATTATTCATGAGATATCATCTTTTAGCATCAACCGAAGAATCTGTGCAGTGCTCTAGGGCAAGTTCCAAAAGCATATGTCTCAATCTTTAACGATGAGCCAACAATCCAGAATATTTGAAGTTGGGCCATTTAAAGCAACGGGGGAAACAATCACACACATGTTCACACACATCAACTTGCTCTACAACTAGAGCATCTTTCTCCTGGTCCAACCTGTCCCCATTCAATCACACGTCAATCCCTGAAGAAACCTCTTTAACATAACTGTTCTTGATCTTCTCAAATATATTTGGAATAGATAGACAATTTGATGCCTACCCTTCTTGCCTGACACCATCCCTTTGGGACATGGGATGCAGTCATAGCAGCAAAATGGCTCCCCTTC
>NW_025335508.1:0-1345 GCF_004798865.1 Varanus komodoensis | reverse complement strand
AAGACCCAGAATGAGGATTTATTATCTTGAAGATAAGCTTTCCGAATTGGAGGTTAAATACATTTTCAATAATACGTGTTCTAACTGATACAAAAGAAAGGTTTTATGAAAATTGTTTCAATTGATATTGGATTTCCAAGAGGGAGAAATTTTGATAATTGGTGATATGAAGTCATAGACCCTAACAAGAAGAAGTAAAAAAAAGGTAAAAGGGAGAACCCCCCCCCCAAAAAAAATGTTTCTAACTATGTGCAAGTGCTACCCTTGGAAGCTGGATGAAGATTCCAAAACCCTAGAACAAGTGACTAGGGTGCTTTTTTCCTGAAAGACATCAGACATGCTCAAGGAATGATGTGCACTGTTTATCTAGGAAATATAATTATGAACTTAGAGGCTGTAAAGATCCAGCCCTAAATACTTTCTGAGCAGAATCCCCCTCCCCCCCCCACAAAAAAAGAATTGTCGAGAAGAAAAATTGGAGGAAGAAGATGGGGATTGAATGAAAATCTTTTAGTCCAAGAAAATAATTGGAAGAAGTCAGAAAAAAACTGGGAGAATTCTTTAGACTAAGTAATACAAGTGATGTCTTGACAGCAACAGTAAGGGAAGCCAAAAAAGAATCAGTGAGAGGATTTTTTTTAAACAATAGCATCTAAAAGCAGAAGAGAGACAATAATCAGAAGAAAGTAAAACAAAAAGTCCTGTAACAAATTCAAATACTAGAGGATCACCATTAAAACAAAAACAAAAGTTAAGGTAAAACAATCTTAACTGGGCTTAGACAAATTTGAAATTAACGAGACATGATAGAGACAAGAGAGACACAAAGTACCGTATTTTTCACTATTTAAGACCCACCTGACCATAAGACGCACCTAGTTTTTAGAGGAGGAAAACAAGAAAAAAAATATTCTGAATCAAATGGGTACATAATCACAGGCACATTCCCCATCACTTCCCCATGGGCTGCACATCTGACAGACTTACTGCATGCACATATTCGCTCTATAAGATGCACAGACATTTCCCCTTACTTCTGAGGGGGAAAATGGTGCGTCTTATAGAGCAAAAAATATGGTCAGTTGAAATTTCTAAAACAGATCTATATTGAACATGCAATAAACCTGGAAGAGATTTGGCATATCGTCTTAAGAGAGAAATGGAAAGATCTGTAATGGGGTGAAAAAAGATAATGAATTTATATATGGACAGGATGGAGGTGCTCTTAAAGTCAGGGGATACATGCAGCATTCATCTGCATGTATGGGCCGCCATCTTTAGTTGTTGCCGTTCATGTTGGTCAATCCTATCCCCATAGGCTAAGTCGTTATTTTTCCTAAAGTTT
>NW_025335507.1:8550-13960 GCF_004798865.1 Varanus komodoensis | reverse complement strand
TGGTCACAAGCCTTATATGGTTACACAGGTGAAGTACAATGCTATTGACTGGGTAAGTTGCAATACTATTGGCTGGTAAATTACAATACTATTGGCTGAGCGTAGCATGCCTAGCTACAGCATGAATGCTGCGAGGCAGGGATGAATTCCCACATTCCCTCCGTTTTGTTTATTTAAATGAACAATCAATTCTATACTAGCGAGGTTAATATTTGCCAAATGATTGAATACAACAGCAGAACATGGTTTAAATCACAATTAAAATGATAGCTGACATGATTAGGGAAGGAAACCATGAGAGGGTAGGAAGCAAGAGAAATCCATCCAAGAGGAGGGATCTGGGGGCTGCATAAAAATGCAAGGTAAAAGGAATGAGCGAAAAACTAGACACTACGAAGACTTTCTCCATGGCCTAACGCAACGTGCAGGAATCCAAAGAGGGCCGTTATCCAAAGCTACTGCGTAACCACGACCCCAAGTTGTCAACGGCACAGGTCCCTTTCACCCAGGATCAGGCAACTTGCGATAGTGCACAAGCAGTCGTGGAAGTTGTTCTTCAGTCCTGAAATGAAGCTCAACAGGTGTATGAGACCTGTTACGGGGAGTGAACAAAAAATTTAAGGTATAAAGAACTTTAGCTACAACAGCTGGTATATCAGCGATGGATATCCCTCTCCCTTTTGTCTGCTTATACAGCACAGATTTGAAGGTGAGGTGTGTTCTTTCCACAATAGCTTGACCTGTGGAATTAAAAGGAATACCATGAGATAACTTTATACCCCACAAATTGCAAAACTCTGAAAATGAACGAGAACAATATGATGGGCCATTGTCCGTTTTTATAGCCAAAGGCTTCCCCATTACAGCAAATGTCCTGATGCAATGTTGAATAACATGTCTTGAAGTTTCTCCCTTCATGGGTGTTGCCCAAATGAGTCCTGAATAGGTATCAACAGTCAAGTGTAACTTATGGAAAGGAGCCAATGATGGTACATAAGTAACACCCATTTGCCAAGTCTGGTTAGCCTGTGTCCCTCGAGGGTTCACTGCATCAAAAGGAAAGTTTATCGGTGATTTGCAACACGATGGGCAGGCTGACACAATGTCCCTTGCCTGTGACATAGGAATAGAAAACATTTTATGCAATACTTTAGCTGACTGATGAAATGTATCATGAGATAGGATGGGGTCATCAAACAAGGAAAAAACATCATGCGTAAGTGCACCATCAGCTCGAGCGTTTCCTTCTGCCAAAAATCCTGGAAATCCTGTATGAGACCTAATATGAGCTACAAAGCAGAAATATGAGCGTTCTTGGGTCAATTGTTGCAGCTTGGAAAACATGTCATAAAGTTCTCTATCAATAGCAGGTGACAAAGAAGACAATGGTAAATGCAGCAACAACTTATAAACGTATTGAGTATCTACAATAAGATTAAAATCCTCTTGTGCAAACAATTGAAATGCCGAAATTACAGCTGCTAGTTCAGATCG
This sequence comes from Varanus komodoensis, assembly GCF_004798865.1. Classification (NCBI taxonomy): domain Eukaryota; kingdom Metazoa; phylum Chordata; class Lepidosauria; order Squamata; family Varanidae; genus Varanus; species Varanus komodoensis. Next base: position 12,466 of record NW_025335507.1, on the reverse strand, counting down.
CTGTGCAGATGATTGATTTTCAGTGAACTTCGAAGACCAGGATCCATCTGGCAATTGCCAAGTAACCACTCCTCGGGTAGGAGATCCATCTGTAAACAAAGTTATTGCATGTGACAGTGGCTGTAAAGAAAAGCAAGATGTTAGTTTATAGGAAATCTGTGAAAATAGCTGCAAACGTTTATCTTTTGGTGGATTATGGAGGACTGTTCCTAAGAATCCAGCAAACGCGACTTGAAGTTCAGGAGATGACATCAGCAGTCGCGCAAACTCCTCCTGCTTAATAGGAAAAAACACACTGTCAATATCTTTACCAGTAAGCTGTAATGCTCTATGCCTTGCTTTGAAAACTAAGTCTGAAACTGCAGTTATCCAAGGATATAAATTCCGTGGCGGTGTATGTGGCAAATATATCCATTCTAGTATGCAGATTGTCTCTTTATCTTTGAGCACGTAGAGAATAGCTGTTGGTAATAATGATGTTGACAAAATATCTGCTGGAGTTGAATGACCTGCCAGGGCCAAAAATAGTGGTGAAAGATCATCAGTAGTAAGGGCTAAAGATGCCCTAGCCCAGTCAATATTTCCCAGCAATATTTGAAGCTGTACCAAAGTCAATGATTCTGGAAAATGAAACTGTGGCAACATTGGCACTGAAGCTTTTTCCGAGAGCTGGTGTCCCAAGTATTTGAGAGGAGGGACTTCTTGGACCTTTTCTGGTGCAACATAAAGTCCATATGCTTCCAACGAAGCAACAAGAAAGTCCAGATGACATTTATCCACATTTGTCCCTGCCATTAAGATGTAATCCATGTAATGACACACCATTAAGTCTGGAAATGCTGATCGAAATGGTTGCAGAGCCAAAGCAACAAATAGCTGACAGAGGGTGGGAGAATTTGCCATGCCTTGAGGCAAAACACACCACTCATATCTTTGTGTAGGGCGATCGTTGTTCAGCACTGGAACTGTAAATGCAATTTTTTCCCGATCTTGAAGAGCTAGTAATGTATTAAAGAAACAGTCTTTCAAGTCAACAATTTTCAATTTATAATCTTGTGGGATCAAGTTTGGATTTGACATCCCACATTGAACAAGTCCCATCACTTGCATACATTCATTCACATTTCTTAAGTCTTGTAGTAATTGCCATTTGCCTGATTTCTTTTTCATCACAAAAATTGTTGTATTCCATGGGCTGGAACTAGGCTGAATATGACTCAACTGAAGTTGCTCCTGAGTAAAGGCCTCCACCGCCTGGAGCTTTTGTAAAGGCAGCGGCCACTGGTCTACCCATACTGGCGCAGATGTTTTCCATTTGATGGGCAATGCATGGAGTGGCGCTGATGTGGAGGCCCTCAGGATAAATTTGTATTGATGGTAGCTCCTAAGGATGAAAGCAAGTCTCTGCCCCATAAGGTCAATGGAATGTCCATTATTAAAGGACGTAAAGTCACAATGCGGCCTTCAGATTGAAAGGTAATCTGCTGTGCACTCCGGGAAGCAGCTGTAAAGCCTCCCACTCCATAGACAGGAGAAGCAGGGACAGTAGGGAGCTTTTCAGGCCAGTCCTTTTTTGCTATAACAGTCACATCTGCCCCTGAATCCAGCATCCCTTTTATACAGCGTCCTGCCATGGTGACAGACAAGTAAGGCCTGTCTGTTGTCAATTGGATAGTTGCCATTGCAATGGGTGTAGTTTGCAAATTGCTTGGCATAGGCTGGCAAGCCTGCTGAGAGTCCCTTTCACTTGACAATGGTATAAAGAGCATATGAGCCACAGGTGATTCTGCCAGAACTTCCATATGCATAGTGGACCAGAGATGCAGAATAATGTCTGTTGAACCAGACGACTGATATAATCCTGGAGCCACATGGCAAAGGTCCGGGCCCATGATTGGGAACAGTATGCCAACATGGCCTGCTGGTATCGGATAGGATACTCTAGCAAGCAAAGGCACAGCAATTCCCGGATTAAGCACAACCGATGAGGTAAGAAAAACAGGAAGTCCAGAACAGCCTGGGTTGTGCTCACGTGGCTCATGTGGCTTCTCATCATCCTCTATAGTATGAAAGCTAGGATTTGTTGGGCTGCAATACGGCCTCTCCCCATCAGGGGGCAGCTCAGGGCACGAGTTCTCCCGGGGTTGGCCCTCCCACTCATCTCCCTGGCTACTGTCGAAGCCTTGTCGTTCCGCCTGGGGGGGTGAGCGACACTGATCAGCCCAATGGATACCTTTTTGGCAGACAGGGCATCTTTTCAAAGGACGGGCTGTGCTTTTTTGAACAGAATGGCATTGTGCTCTGAAATAGCCTTCTTTGCTACAAAAAGAACATTTCTTGCCAGCAGCAGGATTGTTAGACTGTTGAAATTTTTGTACTGCAGCTGCGAGCAAATGTGCCTCATGGATTTGTGATCCAACATCCTGGCACACCCGAAGCATAGATTGTATATCAGTCTCTGGATTATTATAAATGGGTGTGAGGGCCGTCTTACAGTCCTCATTTGCATTCTCAAAAGCTAGCTGCTTGAGTAACAATTTTCGGGCCTTGGGACTGTCAATCTGGCGTTCTACAGCCAGCATCAGCCTGTTGATGAACTCTGTATATGGCTCTGTAGCACCTTGTCTTACATTAGCAAAGCTGGACAAAGAATTGTCTCCAGGCTCTGGGATCTTTTTCCAGGCTTTTATGACTATGCTAGCCACTTGAGTTAAGGCTTGGTCTGTTAATGCAACTTGTTGCACAGCCATTGCAAAAGCTCCCTCTCCTAGCAGCATATCCTCCATGATATTGATATTATGTATTGCATTTTGCACTGCTTGTGCAGCTGCTCTTTGCCGCCAAGCCTCCATGCAAAGAAGACCTTGGGCAGGGGGGAGGAGAGAGCGGAGAATCATTTTCCAATCTGTGGGCATTAGTCTCTGGAGAGACATGCCTTCAAGCAGAGCTGTGGTATAGGGGGCATGAATGCCCTTATCGCTAATGGACTGCTGTAACTCTTTCAAAGTTTGCAAAGGGGGGGGGGGGGCTCATGTCTATCCGGAACGGCTTGCATGCCTCTTCCCCCGGGGGCCCCTCTGAGCACCGGGAATGCTGCTGGGAGTTCTTGTGATCCCGGATCCCCATCCACCATAATTGCTGTTTGCAGAACAGCGGCTAGGGAAGTTACAACTGGCACCTTATCTGATTCCATATCGTCAGGCGGTTTTGATGACGGAAGGAAGTGGTGCCTCTCATTTTGAGGAGGAGGAGGGGCTCTAGGAATCGGAGCTGGCGCGGGCAGCAAGATTTTTGGCAAGTGAGCAAGTGAGGCGGTCCCAGTCTCCAGTTGCTGATTGAATAATATATTAGTCGGCGTTAGTCCTTTAAGACAAGCCCGGACTTTACACCATGTGGATAAAATCCTGGAAGTCACTCTGGGATGACCCTGAAAGCAGCTGCCAATTTTACACCAATCCTCAAGTTTCATCGTGCCTGACTTTGACAGCCAAGGGCAAATATCATGAATTGCTTTAATTAATGCTTCGACGTCACTTTCAGTGACAGAATGTCCCTCTTTAGTAAGTAAGAAATGAATGTCTCGTTTAAAAGCCTGTTGCTCAGTAGACAAAGAAGAGCCCATTGTGTTCTAACTTGACCAATCACACTCACCCGGGATCCGAAGATGCGTGGCGCCTGTAACCCGTGCCGGGCGTGGGGAGGTGACGACCGCGGGAACCGCCAGCTAGCAGCCGGGGTTGAATCAAGGCAAACCGCTTGCCTTACAAAGTTGCTTCACTGGGAACCGCCAGCTTGCAGCTGAAGGTTGAAATCAAGGCAAACCCTTTGCCTGACAAAGTTGCAAAATTGCCTCACACGGGGCACCAGCTTGTCGGAGTGCCTGCTCCGACAATCGGCGCGAGAGAGTTCAGAGAGA
>NW_025335507.1:0-5013 GCF_004798865.1 Varanus komodoensis | reverse complement strand
TTTATGGCCACCAAGCCAGGAAGCATGGCAAGTCAGTTCTTGGGGAGACCAATGGCAATGTCCATTGTGCTGGTCCGTCACCTCATCCAGGTGGTGATCTGTGCTGTCTGTCTTCTGATCTCTTCTCCATTCCAAAACTTGGACTTCCATTCCATGGTTGGAGACATCATCATGGAATGCAATGAATTATCTGTCACCATGTTTTATGCAGTCCTGGCTTGCTTGCTTGCTTGCTTGCTTGCTTGCTTGCTTGCTTGCTTATTTATTTATTTATTTATTTATTTATTTATTTATTTATTTATTTAAAACATTTCTATGCCGCCCCAATTGCAACATAGCCTCGGGACGGCTCACAAAACATACATAAATACTTACTAATAATATAACAATAAATTAAAAGATCATTTAACCCCCCCCCCCAGTGCATTCTCGGCTAAAAATGTTAAAATCCTAATTAATTAAACAATTTAACAATTAAAATAAGTTTTAAATAAAAAGGTCTTTGCGTGGCACCGAAAAACAAATAACAACGGCGCCAGGCGGACCTCTCTGGGGAGCGCATTCCATAGATGGGGCGCCACCTCAGAGAAAGCCCTCCTCCGGGTGCTCACCCTCCTAATATCATTCACAGAATGTTCCCGGAGAAGGGCATCTGTTGCTGACCTCAAGGGCCGGGAGGGCATCCATGGGCGCAAGCATTCCTTTAGATATCCAAGTCCAAAGCCGTTTAGGGCTTTACAGGTCGTAACCAACACCTTGAATTGGGCCCGGACTTCAATCGGGAGCCAGTGGAGCTGACGGAAAACTGAGGTTATATGAGAACAATGCTCAGTCCCCTTCAGCAACCTGGGAGCCCTATTCTGCACCAATTGAAGTATCCAGACCGTATTGAAGGGTAGTCCCATTTAGAGCGCATTACGGAAATCTAATCAGGAAGTTACCGATGCGTGTGTCACTGTCACCAGGCAGTTGTTCTCCAGGAAGGGACGCAGATGATGTATCAGCCGAAGCTGAAGGAAGGCGATGCTCGCCACTGCCATCAACTGAGCTTCCAGAGACAGCTCAGGCTCGAGGAGCACTCCTAAGCTACGAACCCTGTCCCTCAGAGGGAGTGCAACCCCATTTAGGACAAGGCCCAAGTCCCCCATCCCGAGGCCCGAACCACCAACCAACAGGACCAAAGTCTTGTCTGGATTGAGCTTCAGTTTATTCGCCCTCATCCAGCCCATTACCTCGGACAGGCACCGGTTCAGCACAGCCACTGCCTCACCTGGATTGGTGGAAACCGAGAGGTAGAGCAGGGTATCATCAGCGTACTGATGATTCAGCAGCGCACACCTCCTGATGACCTCTCCCAGCGGTTTCATATAGTTGTTAAATGGCAAAGGGGACAAAATGGACCCCTGAGGAACCCCATGGCGTAACTGCCATGGCGCAGAGCCATAGTCCCCCAGCACCACCTTCTGAAATCGGCCATTGAGATAGGAGCTGAACCACTGCCACGCGGTGCCTCCAACTCCCAATCCCGCTAGCCTATTCAGAAGGATACCATGGTCGATGATATCGAAAGCTGCTGAGAGGTCCAGGAGAACTAACAGGAACACACTCCCCCTGTCTCTCTCCCTGCACAGGTCATCATACAGGGTGACCAAGGCAGATTTGGTGCCATACTCGGGTCTGAAGCTGGACTGAAATAGGTTCAGATAATCAGTTACATCCAAGAGTGCTTGGAGTTGTTCCACCACCACCCGCTCTAGCGCCTTGCCCAGTTACGGGATGTTGGCCACCGGTCTATAATTGGCGGCCACCTCTGTATCCAGGGATGCCTTCTTTAGGACTGGCCGGAGTACTGCCTCCTTTAAAGGGGCAGGTACCCGGCTGTCTCTTAAAGAGGCGTTGACCACCTCTCCTCCTTCAACCTCATCAAGAGGCTCTTTTGTTCACTTTCTGCCATTAGAGTGGTATCAACTGCATATCTGAGGTTGTTGATGTCTCCAAGCAATCTTAATTCCAACTAGTGTTTCATCTAACCCTGCCTTTCTCATTATGTGCTTTACATTAAGTTAAATAGGCAGGGCAACAGTATACAGCCTTGCCGAACTCCTTTCTCAATTTTGAACCAATCAGTGGTTCCGTGTCCAGTTCTCATGGTTGCTTCTTGACCCGCATATAGGTGTCTCAAGAGACAAATAAGATGGTCTGGCACTCCCATCTCTTTAAGAACTTGCCACTATTGGTTGTGGTCCACACAATCAAAGGCTTTAGCATAGTCAATGAAGCAGAAGTAGATGTTTTTCTGGAACTCCCTAGCTTTCTCCATGATCCAGCATATGTTGGAAATTTGATCTCTAGTTCCTCTGCCTCTTTGAAATCCTGCCTAAACTTCTGATAGTTCTTGGTCCACATACTGCTGGAGCCTAGCTTGTAGGATTTTGAGCATAATTTTGCTAGCATGTGAAATGAGTGCAATGATGCAGTAGTTTGAACATTCTTAGGCATTGCCCTTCTTTGGGATTGGAATGTAAACTTATCTTTTCCAATCCTGTGGCCACTGTTGAATTTTCCAAAGTTGCTGGCACACTGATTGTAGCACTTATACTGCAATGTCTTTTAAGATTTTGAATAGCTCAGCTGGAATTCCGTCACCTCCATTAGCTTTGTTGTTGCTCATACTTCCTAAGGCCCATTTGACTTCACATTCCAGGATGTCTGGCTCCAGGTCAGTGACCACTCCATTGTGGTTAACAGGGAAATTAAGCTCTTTCTTTTATAGTTCCTCTGTGAAATCTTGCCACCTCTTCCTAATATCTACTGCCTCTGTTAGGTCCCTGCCATTTTGGTCCTTTATCATGCCCAACTTTGCATCAAATGTTCCCTTCATATTTCCAATTTTCTTGATGAGATCTCTGGTCCTCCGTATTCTATTGTTTTCTTCTATTTCTTTGCACTGTTCATTGAAGAAGACATTCTTATCTCTTCTAGCTATTCTCTGGAATTCTGTATTCAACTGTTTGTATCTTTCTCTTTCTCCCTTACCTTTCACTTCCCTTCTTTCCTCAGCTATTTTTGAAAGCTTCCTCAGACAGCCATTTTACTTTCTCACATTTCTTTTTCTTTGGGATGGTTTTAGTTGCTGTCTCTTGTACAATGTTGAAAACCTCTGTCCATAGTTCTTCTGGCACTCTATCTATCAGATCTAATTCCTTAAACTATTTGGCGTCTCTACTGTATATTCTTCAGGGATATGCTTTAGGTCATACCTGAGTGACCTAGTGCTTTTCCCTACTTTCTTCAATTTAAGCCTAACGTTTGCAGCAAAAAGCTCATGATCTGAGCCACAGCCTGCTCCTGATCTAGCTTTTACTGACCGTATAGAGCTTCCCCATCTTTGGCTGCTGAGCACATAGTCAATCTGATTTCTGTGTTGACCGTCTGGTGATGTCCATGTGTAGAGTCATCTCTTGGGCTGTTGGAAAACAGTGTTTGCTATGACCATCGTATCCTCTTGACAAATTCTACCAGCCTGTGCCCTTCTTCATTTTGTACTCCAAGGCCAAACTTGCCTGTTATTCTTGTTATCTTTTGGCTTCCTACTTTGGCATTCCAATCCTCCATGATGATAAGGACATCATTTTTTGGTATTATTTCTAGAAGGTGTGGTAGGCCTTCATAGAACCTGTCAGCTTCAGCCTCTTCAGCACCAGTGGTTGGGGCATAGACTTGGATTACTGTGAAGTTGAATGGTTTTCCTTGGATTCGAACTGAGATCATTCTGTCATTTTGGAGATTGTATCCCAGTACTGCTTTTCCTACTCTTTTATTGACTATGAAGGCTACTCCATTTCTTCTGGGGGATTCTTGCCGCAGTAGTATACCTGATGGTCATCTGAATTAAATTCACCCATTCCTGTCCATTTTAGTTCACTGATTCCTAAGATATCGATGTTCAGTCTTGTCATCTCTTGTTTGACTACATCCAGCTTGCCTTGATTCATGGATCTTACATTCCTAGTTCCTATGGAGTATAGATCTTTGCAGCATCAGACTTTCCCTTCAGTACCAGATACATCTGAGTGTTCTTTCGACTATGACCAAGTCCCTTCATTCTTTCTGGCACTACTAGTATTAGCCCTCTGCTCTTCCCCAGTAGCATATTGGACACCTTCCGTCTTGAGGGGCTCATCTTCCGGCATCATAACTTTTTTTCCTTTTGGTGCTGTCCATGGGGGTTTCATGGCAAAGATACTGGAGTGGGTTGCCATTTCCCTCTCCAGTGGATCATGTTTTGTCAGAGCTCTCTGTTATGATCTGTCCATCTTGGGTGGACCTGCACAGCATAGCTCATAGCTTCATTGAGCTATGCAAGCCCCTTATCCATGCCATGGCAGTGATCCATGAAGGAGTCAGAAGGATTACCAAGACTTATTCAAAGGTCCCATAGAATTCTCAGAGGGATCTGGGATCTATAGGGCTCTTTTCCTGTCCACCAAGTTCATAGAAGGCACCAAAATGTTGTACCTATTTTGTCCTGCTTTCTGACCATGATCATTTTATGACCTTTACTGGAAGGTCTGTATAGTCTTTTTTTTTTTTACCAAAAAGACCAAAGGCTGCACAAACTATTATTACAGTTGTCAGGATGCCAGACCTGGTAGGAATGAGTATTTGGATTCTGTGCAAGCACACAATCATACCCTCTAGAGCTTTATTTACAGAAAACACAAATTCCTAAATTACAAGAATGTTGCAGGGTAGCAATTAAGATTGACTCAGAAAATGGAGTGTACACAGATTTTTTATCGGGTAACAGACACGCTTGAGAGTGAGAAGAATGGGGCTTTAAATGGGTGATATGCAAGACAACAAAGAAGTACACAGGGATAGTGTAGAAACATTGAGACATCACTGGGGAAACACTGGAAAAACATCAGGATTCATTGAGAGCTGGAATAGCAGAGAACAAATGAAACAATCTGGAGTTACAAAATTTAACACATTTCAAGGTTTGTTTTT
>NW_025335506.1:150170-197621 GCF_004798865.1 Varanus komodoensis | reverse complement strand
GATTCAGTACCATACCCGGGTCTGAAGCCAGACTGAAATGGGTCCAGATAATCAGTTTCATCCAAGAGTGCTTGGAGTTGTCCCGCCACCACCCACTCCAACACCTTGCCCAAAAATGGGATGTTGGCCACTGGTCTATAGTTAGTGGCCATCTCTGGATCCAGTGACACTTTCTTCAGGACCGGTGCTTTCTACAGGTGCCTTCCTCCACCCGATCCTCTCCAAATGTGTCAGACTACGACCCCCATGACCCACAACTGCAATGCTGTCTGGGAATGATGGGCGCTGTGGTCCCACACATCTGGAGAATATCTGGTTGCCCAGGCTACTTCTAGGATGCATAATTAATTTTCTGTGCTGCCCCCTCCTTCTTTCAGCTTTCTTATTTCGAATTCAGAGGAATGATTTGCTTATCAGAAGCCTAATTTTAATACAGGCTGATCATTAGCAACACAAAACCCGAATCTGCACACCCAAATCAATAATAAAATCGATGCAGAGCATCAGTGGATCCGGACTTGAGCATTTTCCAAACACCCGCATGCTGAACCAATAGGATTTTTCTTCCCCCCATATGGTTGTTGTAGTCAGAAAACACATATAACCTGAGGCGAGGATATTTTGACAGATTGTTGGAAAGGTTTAGTAAAATGAATGCCCGGCATTTATATTTACAAATGATCCAAATAACTCAAAGCCCAACCATGTCTCTATGGATAAAGTCCAACGGCTAAGCTCTTGACCCTCGTTTGATGAAGACCGTGACTCTAAGTGCTCCACATAATTTATGGGAATAAATCTCTCTCTCGCCCTCTTTCTGTATGCATGAGCAAGAGGGTGTAGGCAGTTTCACTTGTGTGTGCGTGAGGGAGAAAGATGTAGAAATCTCTGCTCCCTGTCCCGCTTGGGCTTTCCCTTAGAACCTTGGAGTTGTGTAGGCTGGTGAAGGGCGGATTTCTGGGACACCTTTGGAGCAGCCCTGCCACACCACATTGAGTTTCAGGGCAGGAGTCAGACTGAGAAAAGCTTCCAGGGACCACCCAGCAGTGCTGAGCGAGGCCAGAAGCAAAACAAGAGAGGGTCAAAAGCAAAGGAAGCGAGGCCTAAATTCCAGGACCACCATGGAATTTCTCTTCAAGCTCTTTCTGTCAGTAGCTAAGCCTTAGGAGAGCCACGCGGATCTTTTAGAATGGCAAAAGGGTTTAGCACGAAATATTGGGGGTGTTTAGTCAGTGCTGGAATGTGGCCCCAGGATTTGCCCAAAATGGCATTTGGGCCTCTGGTCGCAAGAGGTTCAACGCCCTTGAACTATAGCGATGGAATGAACATTCTTGAAAGGAATGCTAACTCCTCTAAGCCACCCTGAGCAATGCAGCAGTGCTGGAGAGAAAGGATATGAATTCCTAGCTAGACAGCTAGCAAGATATCCGCCTTTCACTACAAACAAGTGTAAAGTGATGCATGTTGGACTAAAGCATCCTAACTTTGCATATTTAGAGATGGGGCTGAGCCAGGGCAACCGTTTGGGAAAGGGATCCTGAGCTGATGGCAAAGAGCTCAACAAAATAAGATCACTTCCTGGCCAGAGCCAAGCATGGAGAAGAGTTCCAGTATGTGCAAGCAAGCTGGATTCCAGCCAGATCTTTGCATCCTTTGTGCCAACTATTCCCATTCCTAAAGGCAGCTGCTGTGGCCACATTCATACAACCCTTAGTTACATTCTGTTTGGACTACTGCCATGTGCTCTATGCAGGGCACTCCTTGAAAACTGGACCAGAATTTCAACTGGTCCAGGATACTGCAGCTGGAGTATTGACCGGTATTGATGGGCAGTGCAGGACTCCCTTCGTACTGCACCTCTGTTAGCTTGCAATCTGTTTCCAGGCAGAATTTGAAGTTCATGCTTGGGATCCAGCTACCTGATAAGCAAGCTTCTCCCATACAATTCTGCCTGCACATGAAAACCCTTTTTTAAGACCACCACCTTCAGAGATGGGCCTGCAAGGCAACGGGGCCAAGGCTACACTACAAATTCCTGCTGTTGGTTCTCTCTCCACTCTCTTTCTGCCAGCAGAAAGTTCAAGAAGGTCTTTGGCATGCAAGAGGGTTGGTTGAATTGTGAGCAGTGTTTATTCTGCTGTGATTCTGTTTTTAATAGTGTTTTAAAGCATTTGTTTTATTGTTGCTTTAATCAAGCCTCTTTTACGATTGTAAGCTACCTTGAGTTATAGTTTTGTCGGTGAAATGTCAGGGTACAAGTAAAATAAAATAATTAGATAAATCAATACGTATTTTGGTGTATTAGCGCCAAGAAAATAAGGTGGTTATAAATGTTAAACAAATTGGGGTAGGGGTCATTTTGACTAGCTCAGGAAAAATGCAATGCAGGCTGCACATTCAGAACCCAGGCTAATACTCCAAATTTTACTTACAATTTGTAGCAATTCTGCCCTCGTCCCACTTGGCTGGCAATTTCTGATTGGAAATAAAAAGACTCCCAGTGGTGGAGTGCTCTCTTTTCCCCTTCCCTTTTATTGACTCTATTTATTCCTTAGCATGCATCATTTTTTTCACATCCGCTTTCTATAATTGATCAGTTGGTTTCTCTGCTCCATTTGCTCTTGTTCCACACTGACTCTTGAAAGCCTCTTCCCTTCCCATTCTCTGTCACTGCCCATGTGCCATCATTGCTGGCGATCACACTGCTTGCTGGTGCTTCTGCCTCTAGCCATGACTCCTCCCAGTCCATAGTGCCTTCCTCATCTCTGGCACGGTGTCATGGATCTTCTGAATGTGGTCTAAGCAGATTTCCAGAGGCAGTGCCTAGTCAGTGAACAGAGGATCAGAACTGGGCCAAAGGAACCATTCTTCACATCACTTTCAAAGCCCGTGTGTATTACATTGGCTCCTTCTCAGCTTCTTGCAGCTGATCTGTAGGCAGCCTGAGGCATATCAGGTAGGTTTTGTTTGGAAATTCAGATCCCAAGATTTCCTTGAGATTTCCTAAAGGTAGACTGCTATCACTGCATAAACACGGATCCTAGAACCATCTTTCTGTCCATAATTCACCAAATCCTGGGGAATTAAGGTTGTCTCTAGGGTCTAGATCAGTAACCCTTTTCCTACATTGCATTTCCAGGGGGTATCTCAGGAAATGATCCCTCTGCTCATATAATCATTGTAATGTTGTAAATCCATGTCTTCTAGGCCCCACACATGATTAGAAAACAGACCCCACCCTTGTTTTTCAGTCAAAGTCAAATGAAGGCAAATGCTTGAAAGGAATTGAATTCCAGTGAAAAGGGAGCTGAGATTTTTCATTTATGGATTCTGAAAGCAGACCCACTTCACTCTGATGCAAAGCCTGGGTGAACTGGGAGAGCATATGATGAAGGATCTTGTCAGCAGGAGAGCTAATAAACCAGTTAGTGAGCAGGCAATTCATCTTACTTATCTTCAGCAGAAAGAGAGAATTAAATGGAAGGGTTGGTAGGTTCTAAACTCCACTTTTATGAAACAGGACAGTTTTTAGACCTACAGTAAAGCACATGCTGAGCACACTTACGGAGTGTTTCACCAAGATAAATGCCCAGGAAGTAGCCGGTGCCTCCTAAAAACAGTTTATGTCAGATCACATACACAAGTTGCTACTTTTAACATGCTGTAGATTCAGTGCAGCAGAAACGCCAGCCAGCCACTACCCTTGATAATCAGAAAAATACTAGCCCAGTGCGTTATCCTAGGCATGATACATTTGCAAGTCAACGGAGTATTTTGTATAGACGAGCATTCAGACTTTAGACAGGAATGAAGGTCTGAGCGTGTGAAACTGCTATTTTATGGCAGGCAAAGGAAACCAACAATTCTTCTGCAGCACAACTGCTCTACACCAACACTAGGTGGGTTGGTATGTGTGCAAGAAGCACCAGAATAGCTGGGCCACAATAGTGTGGTGATTGTGGTGCTAGTATAACCTTCTCCAACCTCCTGACTTCCAGATATCTTGGAGTTCAGCTCTCCCAGTTCCCAGTCAGCAAGTCATTGGTTGTACTGGCAATCATGGAACCTGGCAGTCTATCACTTCTAGGTTGAGGATGGCTTTACTATTGGAAAAGATCGAAGTGAAGGTCTCATCATGTTGGCCTTCTACTTTGTGATGGAACCCGCAGCACCTTAGAAGAATCAACATGCAGAGAAAGGGGAGGAAATTCCAGGTGTCAACATGGCTTTCCAACCAAAAGGAGATGGCCACTTATGATGCGTATTAGTTTTACATTACCTTCTAAAGTGGCCAGAAATGATGGACCATTTGGGGCCACCTCGAGATGATGTGGTGTAGAAAAGCAGGAAAGGAAAACCTCAGTGCTGTGACAAAACTGAAAGGAGATGCAGCGATTATCACCCCCATGGACCAATACTCCTGGTTGTCCAATTTGCAATTCCTACAGTTGGTGTTCTGTGGTCACTGTGTATGTTCAGGCCTCACTGGGCTCTTTGGGGCTTCTCCTCTCCCACCTTAAGGGGTTTGTTTCTCTCATATTTTAGCTTTCCCCTAAGCCTGCCAACAGCTTTCTCTTCAATGTGGATGGTACTGTTCTGGCTACTTAAAGAATGTCATTCAGAGAACTGAGACTCCTCTTAGTAAATTCAGGGAAGGTTTTTCCACAAAGGATTTTATGAGGAAGAGCTAGGAACTCCCACAAGTCATATAGTCTCCTCTGCAAATTGGCCCAACTGGTCTCTGTGCCACTTGAGGGAGTATCTGTACTTCTATATCCAACAATTGTATCCCAATTTAACAGTCATGGCTTTTTTGTCAAAGGATCCAGGGATTGCAATTTGGTGAGGAGCCAAGAGAGTTCTTTCACTCCCTGCAGAGATGGGATTCCCGACGAAAACAGTCAGATTTCTCAACTCTTCTGTCATACAGGAGTCCCTTAAGTATCTGTTTCCAACACAACATTTTCTTTGCCTCCAGTTCCTCACGAGGGATGATGGGACAAAGAAGCATTTTGCTTAGTGCACTGAGGCTAAACCAGGAAAAGAAAGGAATCTTTAAAATCTCAGTTGGCCTGAACAAGAGAGCTTAATGTGACATACTAAATATTAAAGCAAGCAAAGTCAAGCGTTAATGAGAACAACCTAAACAGGTTCACAGGAAAGAAGGTATCGACAAACTAGGACAACCCTGAAGAACCACAAGAAAAATTCCACTATTATGCAGCATCCAAGACACCTGAGATAACTTGTCAGCTAAATGGGTCAAGGTGTATGGGGTCACCGTAGGTTTTCTTACTCACTTCAGAAGAAATACAGCTTTAAAGAGACATAAAAGAGTACAATGGCAGTTCCTTCAACACTTGATGAAAATGGAGTTCAGCCTGAGCAATAATCCTAGGAAGAATTAATTTGAGCCCTCAGGAAATCAATCCAGAGTAAAGCAGAGTCTTCAGAAATCTAGACATATATTATTCAAAATTCAGCCTTTCAGCTTCTTGTAATGAAAATGCAGCCTTCCAGCAATTCCCTCAGATACTTCCCATGCCATTCAAAGTGTGGGCCTGAATTTATAGTCCACTCTGAGCTTTGGCTTAAAAAGAAATGGGATCAAATCAATTCCCAGTCAAAATCATGCAATGTTTAGAGACATTGATCCAAAATACAGTACCAAAAATAATAGGTTGATCAAGTCAAGTGGAATCTGCTGCTTGATCCCTTCAGCAATATGGCTCGGATGCGATTATCTCTAGTGTTCTAATAAAAGCTGTAAAGGTGACCTTCCAAATATAGTAACCTGTTCAGGGAGGGAAAATGTTGGGCAGGGGAAGGCCTCCCAATTATGAGCATATTGGTTCGAACCCAAGGCCCAGCATTCTGGCCAATCAGCTGCCTACAGGAACCCAATAAGCAGGATACAGGTGGAGCAGTACCCTCTCATTCAAGTTTCCCAGCACGATGGAAGGTAAAGTAGAGCCTTCATGATTCATGACTAGTAGCCACTGATAAGTTTATCCTACATAAATTTGTCTAATTCCCTTTGCAAGTGACGGCCATCAATTTATCTTGTTGGAGCCAATCCCATACTTAAATATGCACGATGTGAAGAAGTATCTCCTGTGGTCTGTCTGGAATCTCCCACCATTCAAGGTCATTGAGTGGCCCTGTTTTCTGATGTTATAAGAGAGGGAGTCCAAAACACCACCCCGTTGCTTATCCTGGAACCTTCCTTTCTCTGTGTGTTCTGCCAGTGACTCTTCTTGATCAAGCCTTTGATTGTTTGTGGTTTAATTTCTAAGTTGTTAGCATCTAGGCAACCATGGGATTTTTTGGAGACCAAGCTCTGAGGTTGGAAAATGGCTCCAACCTCAAAGCCAGGTCTCTGTTCAGAGCACTTTCTTTTCTCACAACCATTGTAGAAAGGACCACAATGGGTACATCTCTGAGGTCACAAGAGCAACCTCAGAGATGGGGTTTAGTAACAGGGATGTGGTAGTGGGGGGGGGGAACATGGGCACCCCCGAGCTACTTGTACAATATACCCTGATGGGGGCTCAGCCTCCTTCCCTCGCATTCCAAGGCACAATACCCAGAAAAAAAATGGACATCTAAGTTTTGAAGGGTGGAAGGATTTTCACATAGCTCTTCTGAAACTGGAAGGTTATATGCCACTAGACTGGACTGCAACCTTACGTATTACAATTTATACTAAATAATAATAATAATAATAATAATAGAAGAAAACATCTGGCTAGATCATAAATAAAAGGTAAAACCTGTGAAGTATACCTTGACATGGAATTTTAAAAAACTGCATCAGAATAATAATGCTTGTCAGAAGTGCTACAGCCACAGTGCAAACAATGTGAAAAAGCACCAGAACCAAAAAGCTTGGGAGAATAGAAGATTTTCACCTGGAGCCCATATAAAATAAAAGGAGGACAGTTCAACAGCAGCAACAGTAGCAATATCCTTTTATTTTATCTATGCTCATATACATATTTTATAAAATTCCTTTGTTTTAAAAATAATTATTGATTTCGGTAGGATTAGCATTTCTTTAACTATTCGCCCTGAGAGATGCACATTTTCCTTGCAATACTTTATTAACACTAATCTGGGAGCCACAGTTAATTCAATAAGAGTTCTGCTTATCTCTCTGGAATTAATGTGGTTTTGAAATAATTTACCTTTAATCTTACAGAACCTGTGAATCTATGCTCTGACTTTCTTTCTTTCTTTCTTTCTTTCTTTCTTTCTTTCTTTCTTTCTTTCTTCCTTCCTTCCTTCCTTCCTTCCTTCCTTCCTTCCTTCCTTCCTTCCTTCTTTCTTTCTTTCTTTCTTTCTTTCTTTCTTTCTTTCTTGAGGGGAGGAAGCACTTGGTATTAATATTATGGGCAGACCAATCTTAAAATGTTGGAGGAACTACCAGTTCACAAAGGCCAGGGCAGAAGATAGAGTGAGCACTTCTCTTGCCCTTCTCTAATTTTCCCATCCCATTCCATTACATCCAGTAAGGAGGTATGAAAAATTAGGTTCAGTAAATATTCTACCAGGATTTATTCAGATTGCACCTTCTGGACTGCAATCGTAATCTGCAGGCAAAGTCTGTAGGTTTCTAAGCTTGCAATGGGATATGCGAACTTAGTGTGATTCAGATGCCCTGCCAGGGAGCATAAGATCGGTCCCTAATAAATATGAAAATGATGTTTAACTTCATTTCTATCCCTCATTAGTTTGAGAGACATTTACGACATACCCATTAAATTAAGTCAACATTTAAAAAAGGGAACAATATCGAGTGCTTGGTGTTCACTTAGCCATGACGTTATATAACATCTAATAATACATTGGGATGTTTTTCATTTTAAAAAACCCTCTTTCTGTGTTGATATATCATCTTTCCCCCACTATGCTGCCTTCCCATGAGATCTGAGACAAAACTCAAGGACACACAACACATACCTGGCAGCTACATCTTTTTTTTACTCTAGGATAAGCACAGCCTCCCCAGTACGGATTGGGCTCCTGTGTTGAAGGTGGATTTTAACTCCTCCACTTTCTTGAAGTCCCAATCTAGAACCAGCTTCTTGTGCTTGCAGTTTGTATTGCCAAATGGTGAACCACCTCCTTCCATGGTCTACTATTTAGCAGCAATTGGAAGCGTCTATGAAATGGCTCCCATTACCAACTCAACCTCCAGAAAGTGCAGTAGGGTCAGCTTACATCCCATGCTGATAGAAAGGGCTTTCATGGGGGAAAGAACACAGGGGAAACTTTCCTCCAGAGATTTTGGGGTATCCCAGTGACTGCACCTTCAAATTTTGAACCAAATCTCAACATTTGGCAGAAACTGAAAAAGTTCTTCACTGATATCTTCCCTTCCCAGCAGTGTTATAATAACGCTGATTGACTGAGATTATGTTGTTAAGGAAAGCAAAATAGGGATCAAATCCAAGCTGACAGCAACATGAATTTTATTAGTTTGTAGGGGGGAAAGCATTTTTTAAAAGGAGAAAACCCTAATCCATAAACCAATAAAGCTTTTTGCCAAATGTGATGTTATCTGAGTCTTGTCATATTATTAAAAAAGAAAACTTCTGTTTAATCCCTCACTTTCAAGTCTATCATCAAACCTACTCAGCTTAAATGATACTGCTGTCAGTTTTTTTCCTTAACCTTCATGAAAAATTTACTGCGCCATACTTAGAATGAGTTGAATAATACATATCTTGTTTTAAATTCAACTTACTACATGTAGTTGTAAATGCTATTTGATTTGATTTGCTTCCTCCCACACCTTCGGCAAAGATATGTGACAATTTTGTTTTATCTCGGCTAGCTTGTTTCCCAGAAAACTCACTCCTTTGGGAACTTTGATTGCCAGCCAACCTAGGAAGATCTCTTTTATGGTTACATATGGGATGAAGTTTATAAGCTTGAGTTCCTCATGTTTCTTTCCCTCATGGCCTTTAGTTGGGGAATAAGGTTCACAGCCATAGATAAGAAACTTATCTCTTATCTGTGGTGAGGGATCTACAGGAAAATAATAATTGTGTGGGGCATAGAGTTTGACAATCTCATCCAAGACTGGAACTGAGTAAACAAATCACAGGACTTTCTATTACAGCAATGCAAAATCACCAGCTATCTTCAGCCTTCCGGGGTCCCATACAGACCCACTGGAATTACACAGATTACCTCCCTTTTCCTCAGGGGTCCCCCCACTTTCTCCAGATTTCTTCTCTTCCCCTAACTATTGATAGTTCATTTGCATTATTTATTTAAAATAGTTCTAGGCTGCCTTTCAGGGCAGTAGTGCTCCCAAGCCAGCTTGCAACAATAAAAGACACATAATGAAATTCATATAGGACTACGACTTCTAATAAATCCAGTGTGGTAATGAATAAAAACAGTGAGTGTTCCAGAAACAACAAAGGAGTTCCACACTTATCTATTTGCTTAGTTTCTGTGCTGCCAATTAAGGTTGGGGTGGAATCTAGAGGAATCTGTCCCTCTAGCATTCTTCGACTCCCTCTTGTGCTTGGCCCAGTCCTGGAGAAAACCCTTGCAAGCACTTGCAGAATGAAGCCAACCTTCCTCTTCATCAGATGCAGCTGCAGAAGTGCTTGGGGCACACAGCACGGAAGAGGGACACTGCTTGCTTGGGGATAAGACTCTGGTCGCCTGTTGCCTTAATGGGCCCAGCAAAGTTGCAAAGTACTTTCTCCATTTTACGGAGAATGGCTGATTGCTCTCAAGACCTGATCTTCTGATTGGCTATGGGATACTGCCTTCAGGACCTGGTCTTCTGCAATGTGGATGCTCCTTTAGAAACCCTTCATGGACATCGCTGATGTGATTTAAGTATCTCTCTGTGGAGAGGAACTGCAGTTTGAGGCAGACTGAAAAAAGATCTGCATTTAGGACTTGGAAAGCTATCAGCATTTTGGAGTGCTGGCCTGAGGCAGGATGGGAGTCTGTCTCTTGATTAAGCTGTGTTTCCATGTACACACAGCCTAAATACGAACAAATATGAGGGGATATTAGAAAGACAGTGGGAAGGCTCCAGTGACTTCATTTAAGGAGAAACTTAGGCCTTTAGAATCTTCCATGGAGAAATATACCATAAATGAATATAACATGAAAATCAACACTGGACAGCCAGATATGGAATGTTTCCAAGTCACATTTCATTCTCACAATAAAAGTAAGCTTAGGATGGATTGAGGTGAGGGATGTTGACTTGGCCAGGTCCATGAGCATCATATTCAAAGATGAATTTGGTCCAAGTTCACTATGCTGTTGTTAGTCACGAAGTTGTGTCCGACCCACCATGACCCCATGGACAACATTCCTCCAGGCCTTCCTGTCCTTCACCATCCCCCGGAGTCCACTTAAGCTCACACCAACTGCTTCAGTGACTCCATCTAGCCACCTCATTTTCTGCCGTCCCCTTCTCCTTTTGCCATCAATTGTTCCCAGCATTAGGGTCTTGTCCTGTGGGTCCTTCCTTCTCATTAGGTGGCCAAATTATTTGAGTTTCATCTTCAGGATCTGGCCTTCTAAAGAGCAGTCAGGGTTGATCTCCTCTCGGACTGACCGGTTTGATCGCCTTGCAGTCCAAGGAACTCGCAGAAGTCTTCTATAGCTAATATCCCAACCACTATACCAAGCTGCTCATCTTTTTGAACTAATCACTTCATTTTTTACAAGATCACTGTTCTGAGGACTAAATCAAATGCCTAGTTTAATAACTGTAGACTTCCCACTCCAAATTTAAAACAAAAGGTCTCCACAGTATTTCCATAAACAAAGCACAAAGAAAAATTAAGGTTCATCGCTGGCACTGTAAAAGTAGGACTGGTCAACTCCATTATGTGCCCCTCCCCCCGTTCAGAATTCAAGATGGCTTTGAAAGCAAATTTGTTTCTGTGTCAATCTCTATTTGAAATGCTTCTGTGAAAGTTAGGTAACTTGTAATTAACTCCATGGAAAAACATAGGCATACAAATATGTTCTGACTGAATAGCATGCAAGTATCCCAAGAGTCGCTAATTTAATATTAGATCAAATGAGCTGGCGTCAAAATTACCATGTTTTTGCTGACTATTTTAACATATTTAGAGAAGGCTGTGGGACCTTTATATATCTCAGTGTCTCTTTGTAGTAACACTCTTCATATCTTATGCCAGTCGGCATGGGATACATGGATTTGAAGGGCTTAGAGAGAAGAAAAAAAAGAAAAGAAAGAAACTTTGGAATGCATTACTGACATACCCAAGAGAAGATTATTAAAATGATAAAAGAAGAGCTCAGTCATTATTCATCTTCTATTCATCCTTCTTAAAGCTTCCTCGCGAATGCTGAAGCCCATTCACAATAAGACTATCTGAACAACTTGTTATTTTAAGAGAACAGATTGTAACTTCTTGCAGCTGGGTCACAATTAACCATTCCAGGTTCCCTACAGAGTTCATTCTTCTTTCCATCAAAGAAGGAAAGCAAATTTGTTCACATTTCCACACTAGTAAACAGAAGTGTACTGTGAAAAGGCGATCTTGCAGTACAACTATGTGAACTGAAGTGAGGATCAGTTTGTATTTATTGTATATGAAACTTTCTGAAAGGGTCGTTTTCCTGCATAAGCCATAAACATGCTGAGTGCTATTGGTCCAATTTGCAGGGCTCCCACCTTCGCTCCGTCACTGCTTTGTGTCTTCTGCACAATCCCCTAATCCTCTGTGTTGCATTTACAGGGGTCTAAAGGAACTGAACTGATCGACACGAAAGATTAAGAGCTGCAAGAAATGTTGCACCTAGAAATGGGTATTTCATTTTAGTCCACAAATCATTCAAACTTGTCCTGCTCACAGACTGAAATGTAAATCTGAATGAGAACACATTCAAAGAAAATGTCTGCTCATTCGCAACCTTGTGATGGCTTTTGGGAAAAACGCATTTTTAAAGCGTACTTGGGAAAGTCAAGTGGCCATCTAGCCCCAGTGAACACAAGGGTCCAAATATTCAGTCTCAGCCAGTTTCCAGATGCAAAGCTGCACCCTCAGGAATAAAGAATCCCATGACTAAAGGTATGCTCATGAGTAAAGCATTACCCAGGGTTGTGTTGCTACTGTGAAGCTCAGCTCAGTTAAGCTTATTGGACTTCCCACTGATTTTAAATCATACCACGAGCAGGTTCCATCTGGTTTTTTTCCTGTGAACTTGTGTCTCAATACAGACAATGCCCAAAAAAGCTAAGAAAATATGTGCGATAACATGAAATGTCCATACGTCTATGTAATTCGCACAAAACACAGTATTTTGCACATGCTGCGCAACTTGGCACCTGAACAGCCTGTGGCTGTGTGATTTATGGGTTTTACAGCAGTACCACATGCTTCCCTGGAGGCATTTTGCACAGATCAGCCAATTTTATGCATATTTCCTTAATGATTTTGGTGGGATTTTTAAAATATGCAAATTGTGGCCATTGCAAAGAGGGAGAGTCTACTGACTGGCTTGACTCATACCATATCATGAGTCAGTACCAGTGTAGTCTTGGCGAACTGGAATTCCAGGGGGCTGAATTGTGAAACTCTGTGGGATTTTACCCCCCTCCATTTGGCTCCTCAGACATCCTTGCTCAGGTGGCATTCCTGGTGTGCAGAAATACTCTTGCTGGGGCTCCCAGGGCCAAGGAATAAACCCTTCCATTCGGGAGCAATGTCCACACTCCATTCTCAGTCTTTTGTATTGTATTTCCTTGAAAGCTGCATTCGTCTCTGAAACTCTGGCTATTTATCTTGTGAGTTTTCTTGGGTACCAATCCTGACTAATTCCCTAAATGACAGCCAGAGCTTGGTGGCATATGCTGAACAAGCTATTCTGGGCTCCTCCGCTAAGCCATTGCTTTCCATGCAATTGGGGACATTACCTCGTTGCTAGTGCCATCATATGATTCTGCTGCCAGTCAAGTGGCACTGCACATAACACGGGAGGGGATGCCTTGTCTGTTTCAGGCGGCGAAATGTCTTGGGATGTCCATGGAAGCACTTTGGTGCCCACCGCAGATCTTGTCTTGTTTAGCTGCACCCTCTTGGTTCGCTTCTGGGACCTTCTCCTTACTTTGGATGTCAGAAGCCAGATAGGACACAACTGGGAGAAGGATGGAGCTCTTGATGCCTGTGGAGCAATGTCCCCCACAACCAGATGCACATTCCGCACTCGTGCTTTGTTTGCACTCATGGGAAAATGACTCCCACCCAACTTGGGGCAACCGAGGACAACAAAGACAAGGAGGTTGCAGAAGAAGCAGATCTCCTTGCATTGGCATAGACATGGTCAAGTGTTTGAAGGATATCTGATTGTTTATTTCTCATCTGTATGCTTTTGTGTGCCTGTCTGTCATATGTTCTGTTCTGAATTATAGCACCGAAATGAAACTGTGTAGCTATTTGTTGGGGTTGACCCAAAATGGTACCTATGCATGCCTGTGTGCTTGGACAAGGTTCTTAGGATGCCCTTCTTTCCTCCTGTAAAAGACAACCGAAAGCAATGAAGGCAAGACATCCTGAACTGTGGTTACCCTCACCACAAATTGGCCAATTTTGTTCTCAAACAACAGATACATTGTTAACCAGAGGGAAAAAAAGTGGATTTTAGGAAGGTATCAAAGAAGTAGTCCATCCAGGCTATGGACATCTATGGACATTCTTGCTGCTATGTGCTGCCGAGTTGTCTCTAACTTACGGCCACCCCATGAATGGAAGCCCTCCAAAATGTCCTACCCAGGACATCTCTGCTCAGATGTTCTAACTTCAAGGCTGTGGCTTCCTTTATGGAGTCCATCCATCTCTTATTTGGTCTTCCTTTTCTTCTTCTGCCTCGACTTTTCCTAGCATGGTCTTAGACTTTTCCTCCCGGGTCTTCTCCAGGGAGTCTTGCCTTCTCATCTTGTATCCAAGCACGACATCTTCAGCCTTGTCATTTATACTTCTAGGGAAAGCTCTGGCTTGATTTGATCTTGGTCCCCTTTCTGTCAGTCCAAGATAGTCACAAAACTCTCCTCCAGTTCATAACACCAGGCTTGAAAAAGATAAGCTTCAGGAATACCCAATTTCATGCAACATATGATCACAGGGAGGTGTTGCATTCAGAGTTACTGCTTCTCCAGGTTCCCCAAATATTCCTGCCCTAGATTTCTAGATTGACCCCTGTTTTCGAGTCCTGTTCAGTGCCACTATTTTCCCAGGGTGCAGCTTCCTTGGCCCCATGTTTTTCCTCCTTGCTCTTTCCATTGTCTACTCTCTCTCTTTTCCTTGCTTCCTGCATCCACTCCTTCCCTTCTGCAATGGTTGCATAGATTACTGTAATGAATATGATGAAATCATAACATCACAAATAAGGCGTGGGCAAGGCAGAGAGGGGCATTTTTCTCCCCCTCCCAGAACAATCCCATGAAAGCGATTGGTGGGAGAAAGTATTTCTTTGCACAACCTGTACTTAAACCTTGGCATGGGAAGTGGCGATGGCTGCGAACCTGGACGGCTTTAAAAACAAATCCCTGGGGGAGGAGGGGCGCTCTCGGGGGCCACTAGCCTTGCTGGCCCTGCACTGCCTCCGTCACCAGAGGTGGCCGCCTGCACACACCAGTTGCTGAGGAGCTGGGCAGGCAGTGGTCCTGCACCCATCCTGCCTCCGGGATCCTGTAGGCAGCTGGTGTGGCACCGTGTATACCGAGCGATGGACCGCTGGTCTGATCCAGCAGGGCTTTTCTTCTGTTCTTCAGTTCTTAAATCAGTGAGGGCAAGTGAAGGCAACTGAGGGAACCCATACGAGTAGTTCTGGTGCAGTTGTTATCCATTTCAGGAGAATCATATCTATGACCTGACATAAATTTATCCCTTTGCCATTAGGAAAGCTGTAGAAAGACGACATAATGCTCTATTAGTGCCAACAAGGTGTGCGTGGGGTTTTATCCTTCTCACCATAGTATCCTGTGAAAAAAGAAGGAACAATGCCTCTAGAGGAAAGAAATATAGTTCAGCACAGAGCACCTGAGGTACCTTTGAGTACTACAAGAGCGAAGAATATCTCATGAGACAAGGCACCAATCTGATTTACAACTTAATAACTTTCTGTTTCCAGAAATAAAGCAAAGTTGTTATTTAATGGCTGAAATACTAGCATTTTCTCCAAATGCCAGTAATAATTTAAATTCATGACTTCTGTATTATTCATGGGGTCCAATTTAATATGAACAGTATTTCTGGCATTCTGTGTTTATGAAGAGCGTGTCTTGAGGGTATACCCCATTTTATGGCAAACAGATGCTCAATATAACTAGCGGATATTCTGCTGCTGTGAGATGGGAATGAAAAGTAAGTTGTCTCATTTTCTCACCTTGACAGAAAAGTGCATGAGTTTGCTTTCTTCACAAGTTTCTCAAACAAGGCGGGGATTCACGGGTACTGCAGGTGCACACAAAGAGCTCCTTTAGGTGAACCAGACTGGGAAAATTATAATCAGGTCAGAAGCTGGCAATAAAGGTGGCCAGGAGGTAAAGTTGAAGGAACCATCTATGTTTAGTCTGGAAAAGAGAAGATTGAGAAGACACGATAACACTCTGCAGATACCTGAAGAGCCTCACACAGACAACGGTAGCACCTCATTCTCTGCCGTCCCAGAGAGCAGGACCAAAGCTAATGTGCTGAAGTTTCAGGAAAGCAGAGTTTTGAACTTTTGAAGAAATGCCCCTGCTGGAAATTTTCAAGCACAGCCTACAAACCACCTGTTGAGTTGCCCGAACTCTGGAACTCCTGTGCCAAGGAGGGCATTGGATTAGATAGCATGCCTCTTCCCCTCTGAAGGGGAAAAATGAAGGGAACCCTTTGTGCCATTGCTGGAGCTTCTCAGGGTGAGGCTGACTTCCCTGTGAGGTGACCAGACCTTCAGTTAGAGGAGGCTCTGTTTGCAGTCGGGGTTCAGAAAGGCAGACAGCAAATCTTCCAAAAACCAGACTGGTCTGAACAGAATTTTTGTTTTGTTCTGTTTCACGACGGATTAGGGCCTGAGTCAAATTGGTACTAGGAATGCTGAGGAATTTTTATATGAAATTACCAAACCTAACCTGCACCTCCCAGACTATTTTGTGGATCAGAAGTGAGCTATCCTGTGTAGAGTTTTCTCTGCTTCAAATGTTAAGATGCAGTCCTCA
Source organism: Varanus komodoensis (assembly GCF_004798865.1). Taxonomy (NCBI): domain Eukaryota; kingdom Metazoa; phylum Chordata; class Lepidosauria; order Squamata; family Varanidae; genus Varanus; species Varanus komodoensis. The sequence goes on along the minus strand of NW_025335506.1, from coordinate 181,405 downwards.
GCAATGCGTACTTACGAAATATGAATATTTTGAAAGAAAGGATACTATGCATGTGTATTTTGAGATAAAATACACATGGAAGTAGGATTTAGGTACAAGGTTTGAGATTTTTTAAAAAATGTGTAATTAATGCAGAAAAGGAACAGAAAAAAAACCCCTATTGGTCAAAACACATGAAAAAGGCAAAGAGATTTCTCCCTCCTTAGCTGAAGCACGCTTAATAAAAGCTTTTCCCTTTTCCTTCTTCTTCCCCCTTTCCCTTTCCCCTTTCTTTTTTTCTTTTAAGGGCAGGAAATACTCCTTCCACCCCACCCCAAAATAATTAGTTTCTGTAAAGAGAGAGGGAGAAGCACTTTAGGAAACAAAAATTCAGATTAATTCTTTCCTTAAAGAGAAACAGTTAGGGCTGTTTCTGGTACCCCCTACTGGATAGCGCTGTGAAAGACGCTGCCATCTACCTTCTCTTACCCTGCTCAGCATTACAGAGTGTCCTGTTTCAGGACTAAAGGAAGTTTCCTCATGCAGAGGCAGATGAGATATCCAGTTCTCTCAGTCCTGCCAAGAGTGACAGGAGCTCTCTGGGGGTTCAGGAAGAAATTTTTCCAGCAGTACCTGGAGACACTGGGCATCAAAAGTGACCTTCTGCAAGTCAAGTGTAGTCTTTTTCTGAGACTACAAGTCCTCCCCTGTGTTCTGGGGACCTGAAATTTGTTCTTCCTAGCAACTGGAGAGATGGAATTTGGATAGGTCCAGGGTGTGGATTGGATTTCCAAAACAGCCATGAAGGTACCAGTCAAATTCCAGCAGCATCTGCACAGATAATAGTCGTGCAAAAGGCAGCCTCAGGTTTCATGACTGTCTAGATCAAAAGTCTGGAACCCTACCCAGAGAACATAATTATATTTAATCCTCTTGAAAATAATAAGATTTAAACTCTTCTGCAGCTAATTTCATGTATGTGGGTGTTGCAAATTATAAATGCTAATAATAAATAAATAAAGATGATTTGTAGGATGACATGCCACTGGGTCTTTCTGAACCAGAGTCAATATGTTTCCATCCAGATCTCATTCTGTCTTTCCACGCCAGTGGAGCTGTAGTTTGCGGACCTAAAATTGGCCTAGTTTTTACTTGCATGCAATATTTCCAACAATCTATTGAATAGGGGCCTTTTACTTTTAAGGAATACCTTCAGTAATTTGATATAAAACTACTTTGCAATGTTTTTCAAAGTTTCTGAATGCGGTGTAGAAGAAGTTTTGGTGAGTTTACTGCTCTGTGGGATTCAAAGAGTTATATCCCCAAATCTAAGTTGCCTCTTAAATCCAGTTGAATTTCAAAAACTCATTTCCATGGTCAATTCTTTCACTAGTTTATACTAATCCTTGCCAACTTGGAAATTCATTTTCATACAGTTCAGCATAAGTCAACTCCTTTTGTTCATGCAAACACACACACACACACACACACACACACACACACACACAGAGAGAGAGAGAGAGAGAGAGAGAGAGAGAGAGAGAGAGAGAGAGATATTTCACATTTCAGCAGAACATCTCCTGGCCAAGTGGCAATTGAATAATGTGTCACTCAGGCAGAAGGGATTAACGTATTGCCTGTAAATTGACATACTACAAATTAACTAAATGACAAAATTAACATAATAGGGTTCATCAGCCACATTTACAAGTACAAATCACGGATATTCTTGTTATTATCATGGAGAGGCAGACAAAGGTTTCAGAATAATTAAAAAAAGTTTTGAGGCTCTGTATCGGAGATGGAAAATACTTGACCTCTTTCTTTGGAGAGTTGGAACAATATGACCATTCCTAGTGGAATCTCAAAACCCTCCTAAATCCGATGTAAACAGCAGGTGCAGGTGCTTATATTCCACAGCTCTGATTTGGGAAAAAAGAATCATGAGCACCCTCCAATATATTCTAACTGACACAGGGATGGACTGACAAATCCTCATAAACCAGCCGATTGCCCCGTTTACAACAGCTACAACATACTATCCTCTTTCTTTTTTATTTCCACTAAGGATGGGCAAATGAGAGGGCCAAGATTCCCTGAAGGTCAGCTCAGCACTCATCTGATGCCCAGTTCCCATGTGCCACCACTGCTCATTTTGCACAGACAGGAAACAAACAGCGGTGGACCATGAACATGGTGCAAATTTGTGCAAGGCCCCTGAGCCCTCACTGAAGCAGGGCTGAGCGAGGGCTCTTCCAGAGTGCCTTGAGAGGAAAGCTGCTTGCCTTCTTTGCAGACCCATTTCTTCCCACCTGAACGACAACCAGCCTTTTCCTTCTTTCTCCACTGATGCGTCTAAAGCAGAGCGTTCTTTGCTTTGCACCCCCTACCCCCAACACACACACACACTAGGCTGGGAAAAAAGAAATACCAGCTCCTCTCCCATTGCCGGCACTGCCCTCCTGAATAGGGATGACTGAGGAATCCATTTTAGCAGTGGGAATCCAGCAGATTCCCTGGGCTCAGCTCCTCAGACTCTGGCCTGCTTTCTCACAGCTATGCGTGTGAGCTGGGCTGAGTGTTCATGTGTGCACCCACCAGGAATGGAGTCCTGTACAAATGTTGCACCACCAACAACCATGTTCTGTCCGTGCAACTTGTGGCTTTTGGGTGTGCTGCAGAAGAAGGTCGCTGGTTGTGCAATTGGAGCCCGGCAGGTGTCTGAAGGCTTCTTCTTGGCTCGGCTGACTTCCTAAATCAGGCGGAGCATGAGAAGAACTCTGGTGCAGGGAAGAGGCTCCTTGCAACTCCACTCTTGAGGAGGAATTTCAGAGTATGGGGAGAGGAGGAGGACGAGTGAAGATGGGCAAGTGGAACGGCAAAGGAGGAGGTGGCTGGCTGAAGCTGCGGATGAACTTCCCCCTTCACCTCACCTCTGGTTCCTCTCTCTGCTGTCCAGGATGTTTCCTTGGGAAGGCGGCAGCAACGATGGCAGCCGAGCTGATGCTTAGTCACACTCGGCAGCTGCTGCTTGGAAGGATGGCCGGTAAGCGACAGGCAGGCAAGGGGGAGGCTGGTCACCGGGCCAAGTGCTGACTCAGCTCGCAAGAGGAGCCTCAGCTGCTTTACTCCACATTCCAAGCATGGATTGTGAAGTGTGAAGGAAGCCCTCTGCTCTCCTGGAGTTACACCATTCCCACAGGGAAAAAGGCTGGACTCTGCATAGGCCACTGTGAATGCGTGCCGGAGTGGGTGAAGATGCAGCAAAAGCTATTTTCTGGAGAAGCAGAAGCATCCACCACAGTGGAGAAGGAGAAGAGGGTGAGATCACCGTTGAGGGAGGGAGAAACACAGCTGCAAAATGGCCAGAAAATCTCATCTGGGAGAGCCAGCCATTGATCAGCCCTGCCCTTTACTATCCGGAAAATTTGTGGAAATTTCACCCATAAGTGACGGTCTTTGCCCAGGAAAACCTCTCTGCAAGCAACGTGATGAGGGGGAGCACCTGATGCTGTGAACACGCACAAGCTGGGAAATTTGCACAACCCGAAGCAGGCGGTTGCACAAATCAAACACAAACACACGCTCAGGTATCTGAGAACATTTTCGGCAGATCTGTGCTTGTGAGGTCATGAAGGTGACAGGGTAATCTTTTTTGATTGGTCCCTCGTCTCTGCATCCTTGAAAATGAATTCAGTAATTCCAAGTTTGTTTCTCTCATCTACCTCACCTGTGTGGCTTTGAACTCCTTTATACAATTCTCATCCTCCAGGGACGAAAGAAGCAGCTGCTTTTAATATTCACCTACCTACCTACCCTTGCTGGAGTGCTGAAGGATTAATTAGTGGCTGTTTTTTGTAAAGCACTTTGAAGAGGAAAAGTGCCCTATTAGTACTAAGTAGTGGAGGTGTATGGTGGTTATTCAAAATTCCTCTTCCAACACCGGGTTTGTGATCTCCCCAAACATTCATATTCGACAGCAACACTTCCTGGGGGATTAGAGCATTTAATTGTTAGCACATCAGTTCAGTTCGTGTAAGATCTTCATTCTGCTAAGCTTCATGTGACAAAATTTAATTTTATAGGTTAGCTATGGTGTAATTAATTGCCAGCACATAATAGGTGATATTGTAAAGTTTAACAGTGTAAGAGGATGAGAGAAGTTAAGTAGTGTCTCCGAAAGAGGAGCGCAGACTACACAGATGTTCTTAATCTAAGGATTGCTTTTCCTGGGCAGAGGGGGGAGATTTCCTGCTTGTAGATAATGAAAACCTATATACATTCCAGTTTTAAAAGTTCATTTTCTGCATCTTTCATATTTTCCTACAGCAATACCAAAGGTTTACCCTCAAGATTTTTTGTTGTGAAGGAGCCTTTGTGGGGAGCAAAATGTTTTCCCAACCATCCTTGCCATTTCCATTTTCTTGCCTATCCACTCAGTACATAACATCACTCTGCTCAACCCTTTTCCTCCTTTTATGGAGGCTGATCATTCCTCATGGTGGAATCCCAGCCAATCAGGGAACATGTTATAAAGGTGCTGATGGCACGGTGCTAAACTGCCTGTTGAAAAGGACATCCTTGAGAGCAAATGCAGCCAGTTAAGAGTGAAGGCAAGCCTTCCAGTGTTGTCTTGCCCTCACTCTGAATCAGGAAGGCTTGGGATATATGCTGGATATTCAGTAGGGAAGGAAGAGGAATGCAGTGGCAACTTTGGTCACTGCCATATAACTGGGTGGGGAAAAATGTTAGTGTGCCCTCCACATAAGAGGACACAGGACCCCTATCTTGATGCGTAGACAGAAGGCAACAAAAATGAGTATTTGTTTTGACTCAGTCCAATAATAGTAATATTAATTTATCTTACACATAGCATAAGATTGACCCAGAGATATTTTTCTTCCCTTTCATGTGCAAAAATGAACAGATTTGCACACGAGCCTCTGCTGAGGTTGGGTTCATTTTTATTTCTATTTGGAATGCTCCTTGCCTATGTCACACCCTTTATGGATTTATGATCCAAATATTCCTTTTTCTTGGCATTGTGGACTCTTCAGGAAGCCCCTTCCCCATATTTGACAGCTGGACATGAGGCAGAAGTTTCCCTAAATTGAAATCTTTGCTAGAATCCATGGATTTTAGTAGATGTAGATGCATTTCAGCAGCTGATCCACAAGCTGACTTTCTGGAGAAGTTCCATAAATAGTTTCAGAAAGAAGAGTGGCGTAACCGTGGGTGTCAGAAGAACATCAGGATAAGCCTGCTGAATCAGGCCAAAGGCTATATATGCCAGCATGCCAAGCAGATAAGAACATGCCCTGCTGGATATAACCAAGGTCAGCATCTTTTCCCATCATGGCCAAGCAGCTGCACTCAGGAAACCCAGACACCTGCCCAACTTCTCCAGCAACTAGTGAACATAAGTACAATGCCTTTGATATTGGAAGTGGCATATGGGTAGTGATGTGTGAGGAACTGGGGGTGGGGAGCCATAAGATTTCCTCGGCTCAGTTCGCCAGACTCCAGCCCAGTTTCTTTTTGCCCTAAGTCTCCCTTGGACCAGGTGCCCATGTGGCCGGAAGCAAGTCCAAGTGAGTCTGAGAGGCCAGCTTGCTCATGCTCCACCTGTGAACCCACTGGGCAAGCAGAATTCTGCTTCCACACATGTGGCTTGTGTACTCTATGTACTTTGGGTACAGTGCACAAAACATTACATACTTTGTGCGTGCAAGGAATTGTGCACTTTGCGCAAAGAAGCTGCTTGTGTTCCCAAGAGTTTGAAGACAGGATCTCCATTTGGCTAGTTTCCTAGACAGGGCTGAACATGGAAATGCAACCCAGCAGTAGCAAGAGAGCTGATTCTGACTTGATCTTTGCATCCTTACATAGAGGCAGCAAGACTAGCAAGCATTCATGGCCTTCTCCTCCATCAATTAGCCTTTCCAATCCCCTTTTACAGCCTGCAAAATCGGTGGCCATCACTGTGGGAGTGAATTCCATAGCTTCAGTTTGTGCTTCACTTTGTGAAGAAGTCCTGTCTTTCATCTGTCCTGCATCTCGCACCAACTACCACCTTAGTATGACCCTACTGGCCATAGAGAAGAAGGGAAAATCTCCTTTTCTGTTTTCTTCACCCCATGCATAATTTTGTACCCCTCCATCATGCCACCTCTGCCTGTTTTCCCCCTAAGCTAAACAATCCCAGATATTGTAACTGTTGCTCATGGAGGGGTTGCTCCTGCCCCTTCATCATTTCCATTGCCATTTTCGTCACTTTTTCCAACTTAGAATCTCCCCTTTCAGATGCAATGGCCAGAACTGTATACAATAACCTAAATGTGGTCACACAGAGATTTGCATAAGTGGAGTAAGATCTTGGCAGCTTATTTTCCATTCCTAATGGTGCCTAACATGGAATTTGCCTTTTCAACAGCCACCACACTCTCTATTTTAACTGAGGCCAAACAGATGCTTGTGAGAAACCTGCAAGAAGGGTGTGAGTATAACAGGCCCCATTGCCCCATTCATGTAGGCCAGCAACTGATGCCTCTGATCGAAACACATCACCCAGTGTCACTTTGGCCCCACTTGTTTTTTAAAAAACCGCTTTCCATTTCCAATGTGTGCTTTGGGAAATTCTTCACAAAACTGGACTGAACTCTTGCCCATCCGCACCAGACAAAATTAGCAGGTGTAACGATTCCTAGAATGGTGGGGATCATGGCATATCTCCCTTCCACATGCCTTTTAAAGGTCAGAAAGGAGAGGTGGCAACTCTAATTTGGCACTAATATGGTTGAAAACAGTATTCAAACAGTATTCAGACCCCGGCTTTTAAGCACAAAGCACTCAATGCCTTCTGCATGGATGGATTAATCTGTCACTTTTGGTTTCTCCCACAGTCTTTTCTTTTTAGCTGAGTTCTTTCTTTCCTGGATATGAAGGAAACAGAAATTTTATTATGTTGTTATCCAAAAAGTGGAAAAGAAATTTTCAGTCATCTTTGAACCAGAAGAAGGTGTGTAGCCATCCCACTAAAAGCTTTCCTCCATGAATTGGTTCAGTCTCCATTTAAAACCTTCCAAGTTGTGGATATTTCTACGTGATCTTGTGCGAGAAAATCCCATCAATTGCCTATGGGAATAAGAACGTCCCCTTATCTGTCCTGAGTCTGTGCCTATTGCGCTTCATGGGATGACCCTGGTCTCTAGTATTATGAGAGAGGGAGAAAAAGTTATTCCTATATTATCAGGCCAGTCTCTGTTGCAAGCCAGGTTTCCCCTCCTTCATACTTTCATAACACAGGCTGCTTTTGGGTGAAAACTCTTTATTCTTCAATGCACTTCCAACAAGCACAGCCAAGAATGAATGAGTCTCTGAACAAGCACAGAGTGCTTGAATTTGATCTAAGAACTACTTACAAACATTCTCTTCTGAGTAGCCCTCAGAGTCCTCCGTCTGGGATGTCCTGCTTGGAGGGAGGCACGACTCATCTATGTCCATCACCCCTCTAGTTGGTCAGTCTGTCTCTACTGACTCTGCATCATGGGTTCAAGAGTTGTGCCAGGTTCTGCTGGCTGCAGAAGTTTTTCTCCTACATCTGACTGCTCTCAATGTTCACCTGAACATCTTGGGATAGTGCCCTCGAGTTAAGTCCCTCTGCTTCTTCCATTTCAGCATCAGAGAATTTTGGTTTCTAGAATTCCTCATGACTTGATGAGTCTGCCTCACCTTGGAACTTGTGCCAAGATTAACTGCCCCTCTCCTCTCCTCTCCTCTCCTCTCCTCTCCTCTCCTCTCCTCTCCTCTCCTTCCCTGCTAGCATCGGTTGACATTATTTCCTCAATACATATCAACAAAAGGTCTCAAAGTTATTTTGCAATGAGCATCTTTTAAAGCTGCTTTTCCAAAGCAAATGTTTAAAATGTACCAGAAGGATCATCTGAATGCTGAGAAGCATTGTTTCATTTTGAATGTGGCACAAGTTTCATTTCCCTTTTAGTAAGGGACACTTTTCAATGTGCTTCTCTGTGGAAGTGTGAGAGAATTCCTGGAATTCAGAGCCACAGATTCCTGCAATGTGCTCTTCGTGATGACTCACAGGGTGGCAAGAGTGTAGAGTCCTGAGCAATGACCATACTGGGCAGTACTCTAGGCACTGGGGGTGGTTGCAACATTCAAAGTGGAGAGTCCAATATGGCAGCTCAGTACAGGTAGCAGTATCAGATGGGCCTCCAAAATTTTGGAGGCTGACACTGGGCATAGGACCCTCTCATTGAGACTCAGATATTCGGCCTACAATTTTCAGCTTCCGGGAGAACCGATTTCCCCAAGCTAAAACCCACCCACCAAATTCGCTGCTGAAATTTCACGCTCCAGAAGAGCTGCCACAAAAAGGGAGCTGTGCTGCTCCATTTTGGCTGCCATTTTGGTGGTGACACCGCTCAATTTAGCCAGCAACTTATTTCACCTTAGCACAAAGTGAAATCAGCTCTTTGTGGTAGCCTCCTCCACAGATCTCTGCAGAAAATTTGCCGGTGGTTATGGAGGGTGGGCAGCCGGAGACAGCACAAACGGGCTGGGGACGTTGTTCTTGTCCTCCATGCTTCTCCACCCTCTGGGCAGGCCGTGGAGAAGAGCCTCCTCTTTGAAAGCCAATGCACCTCTTCAGTTGAGGGCACCGACTGGGTATATCTTCCCCTGCCGCTGCAGCCGATTCCCCGAACAGTTACCAGCAGACGTTCACTTCCTGCACTCCACAGTCTCCTCTATGTGTTCTGACTGTCACAGACAGAAATCCAGGTGGATGTGTAAATTGAATGTAACATATTTTATGAATACTTAAAAAGCATAATCACATCTTTTTATGGCTCTTCTGCTAGCTTAAGTCACATTAAATTCCCCCCTTATAAATGTGCAGAGCAGGGGAAATGCTGGTAACCTGTCACAATAAACTAACTAACTGAAACCCTCCAGAAAAAAAAAGAGAGAAGAAGAAGTAAGTAACATTTGCCTTCTCCGTGGAAGTTTATGAGTGTCGCTATGTAGCAGCAGCTGTAAAATGGTCATAAAATAAAATTGGAAGTTATATCAAAATCGCTCTTAATACCTTTGGGGCTTTTTGCATCTCTGCATAGTTTACCCGGAGAGATTTAGCAGCACAGGTTTATGCTAAGTGGCTGGAAGTTACAGCAAAGCTGTCACTGATATTACCTTTTCGGGAGGCTCCTTCCCCTATATTTCTGTCTATTTATTTTTCAGTTACTAAGCAATATGCTTGCTTGGAGAGGATGTGAGAGCAAAGCACTGCTTGCAATAACTGGATCATTTGTGGCGATGAACCTTGATCACAGATGATTCTATTAATAATTGCAATTTGGAGAATGCTGCTTCCTTGGGAGTCCCCGATGCACTGGGAGTCCTACTAGGCGCTCCTTTGCGGGGGCGAAGGGGCCAAAGAGAGGTGGTTGCATGTCCAGCACTGGTACAACAACCTGCGACACCAAACAGTCCTATGGTTGAATTCAGCCATATGGCTCCAGGTGCACGTTTATGGAATACTGGGAGGCAACACAGAAAGGTCGTAAGGCAGGTGTAGACAGAGAAGCAGGGAAGAGGGACTAGGTGGACTAGATAATTGAACAGTGAAGCCAAGGTTTTCAGAGGCAGAATTATATTTGGGAGTCTAGTGATCAGCCACCCCAGAGTCCTCATATCCCTGCGGCTCCCTGAGCGGAAACTTTCACTCAGAGCTCCCTGGACCATAAATCCCGAGACCAGACACTGGATTCAGCACACAACGATCTAAGAGCTGGGGGAAACTTGTTTATTTAAAAGGTCAAAAAGATAGGGGTGGAGGGTCTAAAACACTACCACGCGCAAGGCAGGAGGGGAAGGAAAGGGGAATTGGAGAACGGCACAAATAACAGTTATGAGCAATCCGTGTTTCCCCAGGACCTCAGGGTCTATTGGCCACCTTGGACACAAAACAACATAGCTAACTTCTAACAGGAATACAGTGCATGGTACCCAATGTAGCCTTCTCCCCAGCAAGATAGCACAGCATCCTTCATCAGCGCCTCCAGTGGCAACAGAAAGCCTCTCCTTGAAAAGGAACCCGGAGCTATTTGACCTCCCCTCTTTTATCCCCCCTGGATCAATCAGATGGCTCATGGGGTGGCATCTCCTGTCATATTCCAGGTGAGAATCATTTGCCCTATGGGCCCCAAACCTCCAGTCTCTTAGGGGGTGTGGATTCTCTTGTCCTTGGTTATAATTTACGGTATCTTCTGTCTTTTACACTTCAAACCCTACCTGACCCTCCCATGGTCTTGGAGTCTGGCTCTCCTTGAATCGCCACCTGGTCTGGGCAGCCCTTTTTCTGGGCTAGGGATTGACCCTTCTCCTACATAAAGAATCCCAGGACGCTTTCCATTACAAGGACTTGCACACAATGAGCTCCGTTGGAAAGGCTTGTATTGGAAGAATGGTGAGAAGGTTTGTAAGGTCCATGCGGTAGTGCGGTGAACTTTTCCACTGTCCAAAAGCCAGGGTAGTTTCTTGGAGCCATGGCAAGGCCTCATGGCCTTCACTTTGTTAGGAAGTGCACTAGAGAATCGTTGGTTTGTTTGCTTGTTTAAAACATTGGTATGCCACCTATCATGCCACAGGACCCCTGGGTGGCTCACAATCGTAAGATAAAAACCATGATAAAAAACTAAAAGATCATGGCCTTGGAGCTGCGTCACCCAATCATTCCATAGAAAAGGGCTGTTTTTGCTGTGAGAGCAAAACTGTTTGCCTTACTGAAGCAGCTTCACTGTCTCTCAGGAATTCAGGTCAGAGACTGCTGTAGTGGGAGAAAGTAACTTTCTAAAATCCATGACAAGAGGCAGTGTCCTTTGTTCTCAGCCTGGGGAGAGGAACTGGCATGTCATTGACCCAGACAACTTTGTAGCCACATGGAGCATCCCTGGTCTATTCACAGAATCCATATGGCCACCTCGGAGTGTAAGCTTTCTTTCACTTGCTTATGCTTCGCATTCATATTTTACCATTGTGTCCAGTAAACTCCATGTCGTCTTTGACACAAGTGGTTTTGTTTCTTCCTAAGTATCTCTGAATCTAAAGTGGGGGACTTAGGATGGACCCAACTGCTGGGGTTAAAACAAGACTCTTAAGTGGGAAATGGGGCAGATGGCAGAGCTGGTTCCCTTCAAACTGGCATCAAAAGACATCGGGGAGGCAAATGAAGCCTAACAGCACTGCATAGCCAGCAAGACGAAGGGTCCCCAAGTCACCGATACGAATGTCTCATTCGGAAGCTCTCATAACAGGGGGTGGCCAGTTTCTGCAGGTTAGCAAACAGCATGCCCCTGTTGGACCCTGCTGGGAACTGCATCCCTGTCCAGCACAAAATAGCTGCGCTTAGATCGCTTCTCCTGAACTATCCCCTTCACATCTAGACATCCATTCATATCAAAGCACAGTTATGCATATAAATACTATGCTTTAGTATCTTCCAATTCTATAATTCACTTTAAATTGGAAGCAGTCTGACATCAATAGCATGATTATGAAAATTTTTGAATCCTTTAAAACACATGAAGGGAGGGAGGGAGGGGAGAGAGCGAGAGACAGACAGACAGAATCCAGAAGCTCCTAGTCTCTTTCTACCCATTATGGAATCAGTGGTTAACTGGGCTATCCTTCTAATCCTCTGTATGAAACCCTTTAATTAAAAACAAAAGTGCTATTTGAGGATGCAGTAAGGAGACCTGGAAGCAGGGATCTGTTCCAGCAACTGTCATTCTCCCCAGTGCTCAGCGCCATGGCAAAATGTTTTTGTTTCTAATAAATTGAATATTTAAAAATAAAACCCTTCCGTGTTCATGAAATTGAAGTGGACTTCCATTTCCCAGGGTTCCAAGAGCCCCTGTTGATTCTGGCTCAGTCCCAGCCCTTGCACGCCAGCTTATAACAGGGATAAAGTGAAGTTTTATCAGCTCTGATTGATGGCTGCTTGATTGTAACGGGACGCGAGCCAGCTGGGTAAATGCTGTTTATTAGTAAGAGAGAGCACCAGGAAAGGTTTATGTGTTGCTAGTGTCTACGTCTACCTAGACAGCAAGCCATCTGGAGCCAGGCTTGAGACCAAACACTTATACAGAAGAAAAGCGAACAAAGAGTCATATGAATCTGTGTGCTTTGTGTCTGTGCACAGCCTTCCTGCCCCATGAGGACTCTCGAGTTGGGTTCATGATGCACGTGAAAAGAGAAGTGTACTTCCACCCAGTAAAAACTGCAAAGACAAAAGTGATGCCATTGACAGCAGCTGCAGCTGCAAAGGAAGGCAAGTGAGCAGCAGTCAGATAAGAGCTATTCATGCTCTTAACTTTCTCAACCTATGGAATACAAAGGTACTTTACTGTCCAGGGGAAGGCAGTGAGCAAGATGGGGAAAAGCTTCTTCTGCTGGGGAAAAGGGAGGTTCCTATTTCCCAAGGAAATAACTGATGGATTCACAATGTGTGCTTGGGCCTGGAGCATCTTGGACTGGCTGCTTAGCATTAAAATAAAATAATAAAGTAAAATGATGGACCTAAGGATGCTGCAGAAATCTGCACCAGATCCCAATGCGTTTGGATTTCTAGAAGCTGATCTGCAGTTTCTGCAGCAGGCCACCTTTTTCAGAATCACGTGGATTCTGTGGACTTCTGGGCCATCCTTTAGCATGTTTGTGGAGGAGGGATTTGTGAAAAAGTGAATTAGTGTGCATGCACATCAGCACGAATGTGCATTTGCAAAGAGGAACACAATTCCTGTACAGCCCTCAAAACAAAACCCAATTCCACCAATGAGTGGAGGCATGAAAGACACTTGGCAGTCCTCAAAATGCAGATGGGATGGATTTAATAAAAACTGAGTAGGCTTTGGTATCTCTTGAGGTTTATTTATCTGTGGGCAGGTCAAACATGGATGGGAGGAATATGATGCTGCCTTATGCCAAATCAGAAAATTAGTCCACCTTCTTTGTACAAGAAGAAAAGTTTCAGAAAAAGAGATGCTGTGATTTTATTATTATTACAGTTATTCTTATTTATTATTATTATTATTATTATTATTATTATTATTATTATTATTCCTCTTGTGAGGAATTCATGACAACTTAAATAGTTCTCCTCCCCCACCCTCCCTCTCTCCCTCCTTCTTTTGTCTCACAACAACCCTGTGAGCGATGTTAGCTGAGGGTCAGTAACTGCTCCAAAGTGCAGTCCGGCAGTCTATCCCCTGTTTTGGAAGGTTAGTCTATAAACTATTCAGCTTTCCTTGCAAAACCAAATGTTTCTCTGCAAATCAAAGTCCAAACTGGTTTTCAGCCCTGACTCCAGCTGGTAGGGGGTCACTCAAATTTAAGCATGGCTGTAGAGAAGGGGAGCTAGATGGGCAGTAATGGTAACAGTCTCCCCTCTCCACCACTGCCACCCACCAGCTGTGTTGGACTACAACACCTATAACTGCACGCCCCCTTGGCTGTGGTTGATGGGAACTGTAGTACCATCTGGAGGCTGCCAGGTTGGAGGAGGCTTGATAGGGGCTTGATTAATACTCCACACTGTTGTCTTCTTTCTATCATTCCTGTCTACCTTCATTCCTTCACCCAAATCTAAGTTTATATTGCCAACATCTGGGGCAGACCAGAGGAGCAATAAGGAATTCAGACCCAAAGAACAACCAAAGACGCAGAAGTCAGGGAGACGTTTTGGTTCAAGCAAGACTCAAGTGTGACAGGAAGCTCCTTATGCTCTTTCATTCGGTGGAGGATTCAGTGGCCAGCTCAGAGGGCCTTGGGAAGGTTGCCCCCTGCAGCTGAACACAGATGCCGGCAGCACCTGCCAGTGACCCAGTGGACAACACATCTGTTGGTGATGATCTTCTGAAGAGGAAGGTCAAGGTGGCCTGCAAAAAAAAGTTTTAATAAATAAATAAATAAATAAATAAAATACCGTGACGGGTATCTCTTGAAAGCTTCTCCTGGGCCTGCTCAGCTGTTTAGCAACCAGGAAGCTAGCCGAGCGTGCCTCTTCCTTGCACCACCTGGGGACACCCCTCTCAGCCACATGGGGGTGTGCACATGACTGCTCTCTCCAATGACGCTGTTGCTCCAGTCTCCCAGGGGAGAGGGATGGGAATGGCATGGGAAACAGCTCTAATTTGGCCTTCTTCTGTGTGGATGTCTGATGTCATCAAGCACCGTGGAAAGGAGCAATGTGGTTCATGCACTGGGAGCCAAAAGTAAGGTCCCACAGCTTATTGCTTCCACCCATGGCCAGATGGGTCCCAGGAACTCCGATTCAGCAACAGGACCCAAATTGTTATGAAAGGTCACAAAGCACCACCACTCACAAAGGACCATAACTCAGTGGTAGCCTATATGTTGGACATGCAAAATTTAGCACCTGGCATCTTCAGGTCAGGCTGGGGGAGATGCCTGCATGAAACACTGAAAAGCCGCTCCCAGTCACTGCTGAAAACACTGGTTAAGATGGACCTATGCTGTGCCCAGGAGACACAACTTCCAGTGTTGTAGGTCTCCAAGTTCTTTAGCATGGACCAACCTTCTCTTCCATGTCCGCATTAAAAGCCATGTTCCCACTCTTGCATTGATTCTCCTGTTTATACTGGGATGACCCCTCTCACCCCATATAAAAGCATTTATTTTGGAGAACTGTAAATTTATTTTTGTATGCTGCTATTAATACTTCTAAAAATGCCAACCTGATGGCCTCAGAGGCCAAACATTTTGTTTATATCCAGAACTGGCACGGCAGGGCACTTTATAAACTTTCTTTCTGAAGTACCTTGGAAAGAGCTTGGCAAGTAATGGAAATAATCAAATTTCAGAAATGGCCAGCTTCAGAGGAATTCAATTTGTTCATCTGTGTGTTTGTGTGTAAAGTTAAAACTGTGAATGTTCTCCATGCCACATCATATTTTCAGTGTCTTATATCCAAGGAAAGCAAGGTTCCACAAGGTATGCTGCTTACAGGAGCTAAAGATCTGGGATCAATGCCAAATACATTTCTTTGGGCTCCCAATGTCCCTTAATGCCATTGTTGTATGCTCAGCTTCCCTGAAAATTTCTGGAAAATTAATTCTGTTACTTCAGACTGATGCTGAATGAGTTTCAGCTAGTTTGTTCATCCCTACATAGCCCTAAATAACATGGACAGTGTTTGGTGCGCTGTTCTTGTTTGACTATGTATCTATGGCCCAGAGTTACCTTGAGCTCATATAACAATTGCTTTTCGATGTTGTGTCACTCAGATTTGTTTTTCTGCCTGCAGCAAAACAACAAATGTTGCAGAGCACATAAACAGCTAAGTGGACAAAGAGATATTTTTACATGATGCTCAGCAAGCATGAAACAAAATTTGATAGAACTAAGTGAGGGGATTTGCATCTGCAAATAAGCAGATGGGTGGCTTCAGATTGAAAGTAAACACACTTCTCTCCACAAAGAATTACCTTGGTGACTTGCCACCTCCATGAAAGGATCTTCTCTGCTTTGTAAACATGGCTCGGTCACTAGAGATACATCAGATATACTGCAAACCCATCTCTAGGTTTTCAGTGTGTGAACTGCTTCCCAAAAGCAAGGAAATGTTCACAAAGGGCAAAACTATGGAGCATTCCCTCCCTTGGGTTTTGGGAACAGAAGAGGTTGCCTTACAGTAGGGATGAGAAGATTAGGTTGGAAAATGTCTCTCTTGTGCTCACCAGACTTTTTCCCCATGCTTGGCCCCTGCTGGGAAGCAAGCTGAGCTGGGATCACTCAGGAACACTAGAGGATTCTTTCCCCCCACTTTAATTGTATTTTTTTTTAATACAGAAGGAAAAAACCCCATAAATACAACAAAATACGACAATAATAATATTACATACAAAAACTCAATTAATAATTAGAAAAGTAAATAACAAAGTGCTCCCACCACCCTGGAGACCAATACTACCTCCACTTACTTTATTTATTTATTTATTTGTTTGTTTGTTTGTTTGTTTGTTTGTTTATTTATGAAAACATTTCTATGCCACCCCTTGCTGAAGCCTCGGGGCGGCTTACAACACAATAAAATACAATAAAATACAAAAATAACAATATAAAATTAAAATTAACAATATAAAATAAATAAACAATATAAAAGAAGTCACCCTGGCCAGATAAATAAGCAAATATTGTTAACAATTAAAATGATGTTTAAATAAAAAGGTCTTGGTCTGGTGCCGAAAAACAAATAACGACGGCGCCAGGCGGACCTCTCTGGGGAGCGCATTCCATAGCTTGGAATCCACCTATTATGACAATTAATAATATATAATATACTCCAATTATATCCATATCCCCTCCAGAAATTCATATAATCTTTAATAGGCGACACTAGAGGACTCTTTGCGCAAAGTATTCAAGGTACATTATTCTTTGTGCACAATATGCAAAGTCAGCAAGTCACATGTGTGTAAGCAGGATGCCACTTGAACTCACTTCCAGCTGGATATTGATGCAAATGCTTGGTGTGAGGTGGATTCATGGGAAGAGAGAAATCTGGGGAGCCCAGCTGAGGAACTCTGATGGATCCCCAACCCCCAAATAGGATTCCCTACACCTCTCCACCTTGCCATGCCTGAGTTTGATCATTGGTCCATCTGTCTGAGTGCTGCCTACTTCCAGCATCTACGCTGACCACCAGAGGCTCTTCAAAAATTCAGAAAAGAGTATTTTGCTGTCCTACCTAGAGATGCTGGCGGTCAAACTGGGCAGAGCCATCTGAGACATGTTTGTGCCTGTGGACAAGATGGCCTGCTCTCCCATCCCGGGTGCACAAGACAATTTGGCTGGTAATTGAGTCTTTGCTGAGCATGGCAGAATCCATGGAGAGCAGCATGCCTGCTCCTGTATGGGCCTGCCCAGCTCTAAGGTCTTCTGGAGAGGTCCTTCTCTTGGTCCCAGCAGCCTCACAGGCACACTTGGTGGGAACAGGGAAGGGGCCTTCTCAGTGGCTGCCCCAAGATTCTGGAACTCCCTTCTCAAAGAAGCTAGGCTTCAAAGGTTTTTGAAAACCTTTTGGATTTTCAAAAACAGGCAAAAACCTTTTCATTTCAGCAGGCATTTGGAAATAGCTTGTGAGTTTGCACTGGATTAGTTTTGTTCTTTGTATTGTTAGTAGAGTTTTTAGGTAGCAGGACCCGTTAGATACTTTTCGCCTTTTACTGCAAATACTGAAATAATGCTGGTGCCTGCGACAACAGACCTGGGCTTCTCCGAAGAGCTGGGCAGCCCTTGGGGAGTCTGTACAGGTTGCCACATCTGTGTCAATCTTGAGAAGTTATTTCCCTCTCCACAGCCAATGGGACATGCAAAGGAGGAGGAGCAAAGACTGAGAGGCGTTCCTCTTCTCCGTATCGGAGGCACTGGGGAAAGGAACTGGGATCGCCACCCACTTGGAGCTGAGGGAACCTGCTGTTGCTGACTGAGATCAGCAGGCTACGGGACCCTTCCCACAGCAAGTATGTGGAGTCATCATGCAAATGTGCCGTCCCTGATGGTGGATGCTATCAAAGTCGGATGGCACCGTAGAGAAACAGATCACTATATCATGATGCAGCAATGGATGTTCCACAGACTTCCACTAATTGTATATATAGATTTCTGAACGGGCATCATTGGCTGCAGGGTTGGCCCAGCGATCCAACCTAGTGCCTGAAGATCCAGTTGGAAGCTCCCCCTTCTCCATGATAAGTGACATTGGGCACATTATCCACTAGGAAGTTCTCACACAGCTGTCACAAGAATGGTGTAAGAACACACAAAGCTGTCTTGCACTAATTCAACCACTGCGCTGTTTAGCTCATGAACATCTCTTCTATGGATACTTTGGATTTCAACTCCCATCAGCCCCAGTCAGTTCGTCAATGGGAACTATAGTACAAAACATCTGGATGGCACCTGGTGGGGAAGGCTGGTCTACACAGAGGGTCATTGGTGCCTGGAGGTCTTTCTCGGACATTTCTGTATATGTCCTGGGACACAAGGTCTAGCTCAGGGCAGCCGGTGGTTACTGATTCTAATCGGTCGCCTTTCAACACTCTACAGGCATTACTTCTCATTCCCTCATGGGAGGGCTGCTTCTCACTGCCAGGACTATGCGGCTAAGTGTAATTCTTGACCTTGGCCTTTCTTCCCATGAGCTTTCAGAAGAAATCATCGTTTCCACGAAAAGATTAAGAAAAACTGGCTGGTGAAAAATCTGGTATCATAACATCATCACCAGCAACAAGATTCCTGAAGACAACTTCTCTTCTCCTTTCAGCACTGTGTTCTAGAGGGTGGGCCGTGTATTGCTGGGCATGGTAAGAATAGTGTTGCACCAAAAATGTCCTTCTGACTTTCTCTGATTATTCTCATTTGATTTGCTAGAAAGGAAATTGCTTTGAGAAAGAAATTCAAAGGGGAAGAAATTTCAGGGGAAGTCTCATGAGTTGGGCTTCGTGTGTTTACCTTACTTAGGCTGAGGAGTACACAGAAGTGTCCTGTTTTTCCACAGGCAATCTTCTCTTTAACAGCCTGGCTTCCTGCACTTCAATTAAAGACCAGGAGAAGACATCACAAGGTAATTCCTCCCACAGGGCTTTTTGAAATCCTGAAGCAGAGGCAGCCTGGGAGACAGCAGTGCAGCAGAGAGCCATATGATAAAAAGAAGGAGGGGGAGCTTACACAGTGCCCCTGCCCGACTGGCAGAATTTAGGTAAGCTCGAAAACTGTGCAAAACTACTTTTGACACATGCCCAACAGAAGCCTCTTGCAAAGCAGGTGTGGGCACAGCTGTCGTTCCACATCTCCCCTGAAGGAGACAAAAGAATGAGCTCGGCCTGCAAGAAGCTGTGGGAGAGTTTCTGCTCTCCTGGAGGATTTTGGTGGTAACGTTGTCCTCTTCATTCCTCTGCACACAATTAGGAAGGAGAACTCCAGGGAAACTCCAGTTTGAGCATGGATCTAGGCAAAGACTTCCGTCTGATAGAGGGATGTGTGAGGAATCTGCTCAGGGGTGGGATTTGTTGGATTCACTGGGCTCAGATCCCTGGACTCTGGTCCACTTTGCAGCAGCCTACTGTCTGGGCTCTTGGCTAGTGTGTCCAGTTTTTGCAGGTCGAGGCCACTAATGGAGTTCCACACACTGCACCAGCAGACTCCCTCTTACACACGGAGGGCACCTGCTGCTTGAACGACTGCAAGTGTTGCGTGTGTGCACTCTCGAGAGGTTCCCAGGTGTGCACAAGAAATGGCCTGTTTTGGTGGGACTGAGGCTCAGAGCTCACACTCGGATAACGGAATTGCTGCTGCAACAGACAGGCCTGCACCTGCAGACTCCCTCCCTCAGTAGCAGTCTGAGCCTGCGTGCGCAGAGCAGTTTGTTGAACCCAATCTAGTATTCACCTCCAGGAACTTTCCTTATGAGCATGCCCGGTCCCAGTCCTTTCAGGAGAGGCCTTCTGGACATGTGCACATCTCCTCTCTTGTGCACTGGTCCTCTAATTGGGCCACATTCCTCTTGACCCTCTGTGTCTGAGAAACTCCCCTGCTTTGGGTCTCCTCCCACCAACTGTACATCTTGATTATTCCCAGAGGCTGTCTGCCCACCTGGGGAATCTGGCCTTGAGATAAGCATTGCGCCTTCTCTCATCTCAGTGTCTAGGGATTGCCCACACTCCCAAACCTCCTCCTGTGCCTCTCCTTCTCCTTGTTTCCTGTATCTTCCTTGTCCCCCCCTTCCTCCTCATCCTCTTCTTCCTCCTGATTCTTCTAGAGACCAGCCAGCAGCCCTTGAGAATGTTTGCCCAAAGCAGCCATCTCTCTCTCTCCCAACATCAGGTGGCAAATCTCTTACATCAACCCCAGTGAGTGGAGTTTGGTGGCATTATTCTTGTTCAAGTTAGGACAGCCACTCTCGTGTGGGGGTGAGTGTTGGACTGGGGGCCTGGGAGGTCCAGGATCTAGTCCCCATGTGGCCATGAAACTCACCGGGTGACTTTGGACCAGTAACTCACTCTTAGCCTAACCTAAATTGCAGGGTAGTTGTGAAGATAAAGCAAAGCTATGTAAATTGACTTGGGTTCCTCACAAGGAGGAAAAAAGTGGGATATTATGCAGTGTAATAATAATAGGGACTGTGGAGAGGTACATTTGATTCACGTGTTAATAAGAAATCACCATGTTTTGCATGTTTAAAGCAATACATGAACTGAAACTTAGATACCTTCAAAATTTGCACATCTCCAGCTTTTGTAGTGGACTTCCTGTACAACAATGTACAACAGTTTGGAAAAATAGAACAGAAATGAATTCATTAGTGAAAATCTCTTATACTGTGTTATTTCAGCACCATCTCTTGCAGAAATAAAAAAGCAAGATAGCATACAGAAATACATATTTGAAAAATGTGCACAAATATGTACACATTTTTGTGTGAACTTCCAAAAATAACCCTCCAGGTCTGGGATTGGGAAAATTCTACTTCAGGATGACCTGTACATAACATTAGCAGCGGCAGTTGTAGTTTTTATTTTACGGTCATGGACCAGAAAAATCAACAAAAAAGCTAAAATAGGAATAGAAAAATATAAGCAATACAGATTAGCAGCATTAGAAATGGATAGAAGCTGCAGTTTACAAAAGCACCCCTCCCCCAGTAAGGAGAAACACTGTTAGAAAAACTAGAGTTGAGTGATAAAAAATGTTGAACTATGGAAACAAATGGCTGCTCCATTTAACTGACACCATTTCTGGTGGGAAATATTTCCACTAGCTAAATTCTAATGAATTCCAATTACTCCTTCATGGGCTGCTGCATTTGTGATTCCTTTAAATGGGTGGTTTGCTGTTCCTAACATTTAATCTAGTGTAGTTTATCATATTATTGGAGGCTTAGTCATATTCCAAATAATAAAATTACATATTGCAGTTTCAGTACATGGCACTAATGCCATTTAATATTAATTAGTCGGAGTTAGAAAAGTATATGGGGAATAGAAAGAATTTCACGGACCTACTCTTTCAGTGAAGAAATTTCTTCCTGATAGGGTTTGTGTTCTTGCCGTTTTTCTTAAGCTATTTATTATCATTAGAAACCATCAGAATTCATTGTTGCCTCCATCCACTGCAGGCTTTTCAAGCTCTGTCTGTCTGTCCACTACCCATCCATCCATCTTTCTATGTTCTAACATATCTTTAAGGTACAATCATATCTATGTTTAGACAGAAAAAAAAATACTTCCAGTTCCCAGCTTGCCCCAGACAGCTATATTGACTAAGGTGCATGGGAAATGTAGGCCTTTTTCTCTCCAAACTTGTATGGGATTGTTACCTTAATTTAGATAAATGATTTGACTATCTATTGAATTTCTACCATCCTCCATAACTGATTAATCAGGGTGGATTGCAAAGTTTAAACTTTACAAAATGCATTAAATATAAAATAAACAAGCATAATAATTCCTTGTGAGAGTTGCTGCTACACACTGAATAGAAGATGGAAAGAACAAGTTAGGGTGTGTGAGAAAGGAGTATGACTTTACTTTGCAGATATTGTAATGATGGCAGTGGCCCTGGATAGCTCTGGGTAGTATTGATACTGCATTCTGAGCTCACCAAAATTGCTTGCCTCCACAAGACTTTGGTTCCTCTTATTGCGAGTGCTGTGCCAAAACTCCATCTACCCCTCTGCCATATCTCTGTTTCCCTACAAAAGGGCAGTTGCTTCTTGCTATTTTCATGAAGATTTTGAGCATTTCAGAGAGCGTTCTCCACGCTTTGGCTCTCAGGGCTTACTTGTACATTCTTTCTTTAAAAAAATTTATCCTGTGCCATCTTTTTATCTTCTCCAGATTCCTGAGAGATCTGAAAAGTTCCCTGAGGAACAGTCTAATGAAGATGCCCATAAACTTCTGAACTCAGAGGATTATGGGATACCTTACAGGGTGGGAGGACCCTGGAAGTGATCTTCACCTCCCACTCCTACTCCATGCTTTCTCTTGACAGCCATTTTTGGCCATCAAGCTGGGATGCTTTGGAAGGGCAAAGGGGGCTGGAGCACCATCAGGATATGACATATCCTGGTGACTTCAGCCTCATCTCCTGGTGGTCCCAGTCTCCTCTCCTCCCAGCCCCCTGGAATGCCCCCTTTCTCCTGCTTGGAGATTACTTTTCTGCCCATGGATGAGCAACTGGTGCAGTTCTTACTGTGCACACAGAAACCCAGTTTTGAAGCTGGAAGGTGTTTCTGACCTTGGAACTGGGAGTCCAAAGAATTTTGTCCCCCCACAGCATCTAGGTTGGCTCTGCTGGACGCCTTAACTGGCACTTCACCGTGGGTCTTTCCAGTGCTGCTGCCTGCCAAGTGCCTGAAAGGCAATGTGGCAATTGTGGTTTGGATTCATGGCTGTTAAAAGTCCAAAGAGTTTGAAGCAGGAATGGAATAGGGAATGGATTTTGCTTATTCAGTGGATCACCATTTTGGCATCTATACCTGCTGCATCTGTGAACCTTTGGCTCTCTCTGATTCAGGGAAAAAGTGTTTCATGTCTATCAGGCACTGCAACAGCTCTTTAATAATGGAAATTCAGCTAATTGCTGGTGGTGCAATGCAGCTAATGTTGCCTTTAAACATATGTTTTGCCAGTGTCCACCAGCTGTTTCCTTCAGGAGGAGGTCATTGCACAGACAAATTTTGTGCTGGAACAGTCTTTCAAATTAACTGATCTGCATGTTCCTTTAAAGAACGTTTCTGCTTTTCTGTGTCCTCTTGACTGCAAAAACTATTACAACACTAGAAGAGTAAGTACTCGCTTCCTATAAAGATGCATATTGGCTGTCAATGTTTCACTGGGTGGAATGTAGGATATTTAGATATCCATCTTCAAACAGATATTTCTGTGGATATTGGGTCTACATTTAAGTGAAGCCTATGTATGATTGCTAGTAAGTAAATATGTGTGTGTGTGTGTGTGTGTGTGTGTGTGTACCATGTGCCCCCATCTTCCCTCCGAAGGGCAGCACATAACCTGTCAGCCCTCACAGCTAGGAACTGATCCCAGCAAGCACCACTGCTGCCTGCCCTGCCTGCCTTTCCTCTATTGGCCCCCACACCCCCCGGCTCATGTTCTCAGCTGGCCACCACTTTTTCTGCTGCCCTGCTGTGGAGTCCCTGTCCACACCCTGCTGGGAACTTTCCCAAGGTTGTCCATCAGGGCATCTGCCCAGGAAGCTCCACCGACAGGCTTCACCAGGGAGATGGAAGAGCTTGCGGAGAGTCCCCTGGATTGTCAGGGACAGGGTGGGAGCAGATCCGAGGGGGAGCTGCAGGCCCCTGGGATGCTCACCCTGCTGAAGAGGGCCCGGGTGCTGCCCAGGCTCCACTCCAGCACAGGGCGACGTCCAAGCAGCAGTGCCAGCCATGGCTGCCCCCACAAACACTGCTGCTGGAGGTACATAGAAACATAGAAACAGGGCGAGTCAGAAGGGGTCTCCTGGGCCATCTAGTCTGACCCTCAGCTCCAGCCGGCTCCGCTCAGAACATGCCCACCATGCACATGTCCAGCCTATCCTTGAACAAGGGCAATGCCCCTGTCTTCCCTGAAGGCAATGGCTTCCGATGCCGGCCACCCCCCCACTGTGAGGCCTGCCGCCGCTCCACTGCACTCACCTCACCTGCCACCTTGCTGCCTCACCGGGATGCCATCTTGGCCATCTTAGGTGCCCACACCATCTGTTGCTCCATGAGGGCGGCCTCACACAGGGCCTTCCATGCCGTCCCCATGTTCCTTCTCTCTCTCTAGCAGGCCAAAAGAGGGGAACTGTGGAAGGCATCACTACCGGGTTCAGACATTAAGACAAGCGGCAATGTTGACAACTTCAGAATAGACTGCTGGTCCTCCATGCAGATTCAGGGTAACCCGACAGACTGTGCAGCGCCTGTATTCATGCATAGCAACAAGCCGACTCCAGCATGACTTGTTGTTGTGTGTGAACATAGCCATTGTCACAAGTGCCTGGTCTAGAAAGTCCCCAGGTTTCAACCTCCTGCCTTACACTTTTTCCCCTACAAACCAAAACAGGCTTTCTACAATGTGTTCCAGAATCTCCATGGGAATAATTTTATGGGGTACTTTTATACCCCCAAAACAGACCCCATACAAAGGAACAGAAGAAGGTCCCATACAAATCATCTTGGTCCCTTTTTAAAGTTAAGATTGTTTGTTAAAACCTCCAGAAAATAGAATTAAAATCTACTGAGGAAAGCTTTTGCTTTTTTTTTTTTTTTAAGTGAATAGGCCAAACTATTGTTCGGCAGAGAAAAGATCAATAGGCCAACCATTGTTATGAAGATTTCTTCTAATGCATATCCTCAAGAAGGATTAAAGCTTAAATTACCTGCACTTGCTGAGAACTGAAAGTCATTCTTATGTTGATTGAAATTTCCCTGGGGGAAAATTCAACTAGAACAAAGGCTTTTCATATCAGCTTTTCCCCTCCTTGAGCAACTTTCATCTGTGGTTAAAAATAACCCCCGATGTGACTAGTGCTAGTTTTTTGCCAACATGGGGCAATAAATGCCTCACCCTGAGAACAAGTATAGAAATTTGATTTGCAGTAAATCTATGGCACAACTTTTGGGGCCAACATTTTCTAAAATGGACCTTTATTTGTCCCTTTATCCTTTATAAATGGATAATGGACAGACCTTTATCTGTGCTATGGAGTTGCAGTGGAGATTCCCAATAGCTTCTCTACCTCCAGCTGAAAGAGCCAATTTCATACATGCTTGCTTGCTACCCATGGAGAAACCGTCATGCAGAGGCCAACTGTTAGAGCCATGGCTTGGTTTTGTAGCATGCACTTGGCATGCAGAACATCCCAAGTTCAGTTTAGGATGTTTGAGAAACATGCTTCATTCACACATGTTTTCCTTAATGGATGCGTGCATACAAAAAATACAAACAATTTGCAAAATGTGCACAAAATGTATTATTTTTAAAAAATCCAGAAAATCTATATAGATATATTTCTATTGTTTAAAAAAAGTCTGTACTGAATGAGCATGGAAATGGGAGAAAGTCAGGGAAATAGATCATCAATCATCATCAGAATGCATCATTAGTTCATTATTAGGTTTAATCCCTTACATATCCAGTTGAAAGGATCTGGGAGCCAAATACTTCTGCCAGAGAACCTAGAGAGTTACTTCTAGGCAGAGCAGACTAGAGAGGGGTAGGTGGTTTGAACTTCATCCCCCATAAGTCCCGGTTAGCATGGCCAATGGTCAGGAATGCTGAGAGTTAAGTCGAAACCTTTAAGAAATCTATTTTCTGCCCAACCCTATAATACACCTAACTGCAGCGCTCAGCAACTTCTGGGGGACAACACATGACCTTCTAAATAGTTTGACCCACAACACCCAAAGTCCCTTGCAATTGGCTACCCTGTCTGTTGCTGATAAGAGTTGTAGGCCAAAATATCTGGAAAGCTTTAAATTGGCTACCCCTGCTATACTGGTTTAGATGGACACGTACTCTGACCTGGTATAACACCACTTTATTTGCCCATAACAATGGAATGTGGGAAGCAGGTGTGGATCTTAGCCAGATGTTGTTGGTTTTGAGATGTATGGTCATGTTTCAGGCCCAAGTTAGCAACAATTATTATGTAAGAGTTTCTGGGAACATAAAGAGTGGAGCAGACATGTAGTCTTTACACGTCACTAAAACTATGTGAGATGTACACAAAGCTGGTTTAGTAGGTTGTGAACAAACTTTCAACCTCTAAAACTGTTAAGATAAAGCGATGTTTATGTGAGATTATTTATTTATCTTCCTTGAACATTTTCTGTTGATTTTCCAAGAAATAGCAGCTTGGAATCTGTTCAATGGAACTAACTTAATTTCAGTATATTTGAAGAAGATTATCATTTTAGGAGGTGAACATTTGGCCCTGTCCACAGATCAACAAACAACTGGAGTTCATTATGGTGCAAGAAGCAACATCCCATTTATGAGCATTCCATGCAGATTGCAAATTTGGCTTCTCTCAGCATGTAGGAGATATTCAGGGAGGCCTGGTGTCCTTCAACAGCACAGGAATGGACGCGGTGGCCTTCATGTCCCCTTCCTACTCTACTGCTCTATGATTTTATGGGTAGAAAGAGCCCACAGGGACTGGCATGTGCATATGATGAGCATATTAAGATCTGATCTGGAGATGTTTGGGGCATATATCTAGGAATCTGCTTAAGGAAGAAAGAAACTCTTCCAGACATCAAGCCCATCATGACAGCATGCACAATAGAGGTGGGAGACTGAGGCCGTGTTCTTATGGGATAAATAGTAAAAGCTCTGTTAAGACTGGAAATTGTGACATCAGCGAGTCTCAGCAGGGACCTGTTTACTCATTTACATTTCAGAATGTCCCACAACTACTTTCTCTCTGGATCTTGAGCCTGAGAAAGGTCAGCTCCATCTAAATGTGGAATGAGCTTAATTCCAACATGGTTCAAGATTCAGCATTCTCCCACCATCAATATAAGTTCTGAAGGTTTGGGATAAGCTCTCTGGAATGAGAGTTAATACCTCCATAGTTCAAAACTAGGGGAGTTGGAGGAGTCGATATGAAACCTAAGCACAATTCTTTAGTCAGCTACTGCTTATTCTGGCAACAGAGCAATTTTGCCCTCCCAAACGTAAAGAAGAACATAATTCCTTGTGATTAATAGTTTCTCTTAAAAGCGGAGAAAGAGCTGGCTGGGTGGCAGTGGGGTGGTATGTGTTTTGGTTTTATTTACACACCATGTGACAGGTTTATCATCATATTCCTCAAACCATAGCAAGAGATAGCCCCAGTGTAACTTTCAAGGGTGGAAGAGAAATTCTAATCCTGAGAAAAACTGTGCATAAACCACACAAGAGCATTTGGACCAATTTGAAAGTTTTTCTTGGTGAAACTCTGTATTCTTCAGCTTCTGGAAAAGGAATCTGAGTATCCCCAGCTGCCTTTGCTCTCTTTCATTCCTTTCTCCCTTTGCATTATCTCATTTGTATTGTCACACTTCAAATTGTAAATTTTGGGTGGCAAAGACCTGACTTTCTTTTTTGCTTAGATGATGTAAAAATGGAGGTGGGAGAACTGGAAGTTTTGGCTTGGCTCTAGCCAACCAAGGGCCAAGAGAAATACCCAATTATTTCCTACCGGGGATGAGCAGAGATGCAGCTCTCCTTCAGGTGTCCCAGGCCATGAAGACCCTGCAGCTGCTTCCTCAGTTTCAAGGAAGTGCATGGAAAGCAGGTGAGGACTGTCAGTCATGGTGGGTTGTCCGTCTTGGTGCTCCATAGGAGATAGGACCTGAGTCATAACTCGGCCATGCTGCTTACAGTTCCTGGTTCAGCCAGGCCGCCCCGAGGCTTCGGCAAGGGGTGGCATAGAAATGTAATAATAATAATAATAATAATAATAATAATAATAATAATAATAATAAATCAGTCTCCTGCATGGCCCGTTCTCTGAGAGCACGCTTTACTTAAATCTGTTGTTCGTTTTGCATCTTCTGCACGTCAGTGGGATACTTCTAAGTCATGGACTGGAGAGAGAGAGAGCAAGAGAGAGAAGTCAGTCTTGCAGAAGCCTGCATTAACCTTTCAGCTAAAGTTTGGTGGAGGTCATTGCAAAGTTCTCCTGGCCAGTGCGGACCACGGTGTGGAACATGACCACCAAAGGGTAGGAGTTGGATTTGGCACTGACTAGATCCTGAGCTCAGGCCCATGGAACCAAAACAAAGCTGCACATTTGCACATGCTAATGCTCTGAAGTCATTCCGTGTATTTGCTTGTCTTCAAAAGATCTTCTCCTAGAAGGACATGACTATTTGTAAAAAGGTGTGTATGGATGGGGGAAGGAAGGGGTTTGATTTCAGTGGAAAAACAAACTCAGGCAGGAAGATTCAAGGGGGCAGCAGGAGGGGAAGCGCATGGGGACGGGAAGCCGACGCGTCCAGTGGACTGGCTGCAGCGAGGGGCTTAGTGCCTTTATTGCAGCAAGTGCCCATGCAGAGCCGTGGGGTGTGGCAGGTGCCCTCCTAGAGATTCAGGGTTCCAAATGAAAGTTTTGGGGCTCCAGAGCCAGTGGGCTGGCCCCTAACTCTGTCTTTGCCTGAGCACATATTAAGATGGTCTTTTACACAGAGGCTAATTTAAATTAATTTACATTCACAAATAAAAACTCAGCATTTATTGTAGGTAGGGCTAACATTGACTCCAACCCAGTGATGTGCGACTTGTGTAGCTTATTTATTTCTCCGCAGGATTTGTACCTCCACATTCCCACCAAGAAAATGGCTCTCAAGTCATCAAAGACATAAACATAAATGCTAACTGATAGGTGTAGATGCAACACGAGCAATTTAAAAAGAAACCCACTAAACGCTGGGGGAGATGGTGACTTTTACACCTGCTCTGTCCACTCCATGCTGACCTTGCGCAACTCGTTGATGGAGAATTTCCAAGTTTCCCATCCTCCTTTTGTACAGATTTGTGTGGTTCTTTGTCTTTAAGCTGGCCTGGAGAGCCCTTTGAAGGTATCTGAAAAGGGGGGGGGCAGTCCTCTGACGGGGACTCAAATGTAGGACTGCTCTCTGTAAAGCAGGGCACCCAGCCATCTGAGAACATTGGGAAGAATTCTTTCCCAAGGAATTGCCAGGAGGACCAATACAGTGCAAGTGTTTTTGGTGCCTCTGCCACTTTGGCCCGTCCAAGGTAAGTTCTCCTTTGTGGGAACCACGAACTGGGGCCCTTCAGGCCTTCTTTCTGTGTTGCTGACCCATCCACAGAGGGACTGTGATGTCTGCTAGGGTCACCTGGGAGGAGCTGCTTCCTTGGCTCAACCCAGCCACAGCTTCACTATGTCCCATGGCCACCAAGAACATTCTGATCTAGTCAATCCCTGAAGTTGGAACCTGGAAGCAGTAACTGAAACACTGGCTAAATACTCATTTTTCTGTGACAGTTAAACCAGGATGGGTTATTACAAAATGTATGGAGAGACCTGCTGGATCAGGCTCAGTCCCTAGAACCTGGAATTCTATTCTCACGGTGGCCAACCAAGTACTTATGACAGACTCACAAGGAGGACTTGAGTGCCGCTTGCTCATATTCCCAAGAAATTGGTGCAGTTGACGATTGTCATGTTCTCCTTGAATCTGGCTAACCTGCTTTTGAATCCATCCAAGTTGGAGGCCACCACAACTTGTGACAAAGTGACTGTGCTGGACAGTTTGGGACTCCTGATCTCTGCTGAGACTGAGAGCTGCAATGCTGCCCTCTGGCCATCTGGACTGGAGAGGTCAGAGGTCCTTCTCCAGAAGTCCCTTCCAAAGAAAATGAGGTGGGTAGGGGCCTTTTTGGTTGTGGCACCCAGGTTGTAGAAGGAGCTCCCGCAAGAGGTGCACTTGGAACTTACTTGGTATTCTTTTCAGTGCCAGACAAAGATCTTTTTATTCTGCCAGCATTTTTACAGTTTAACTTTCTAACTTCAGTTTGTCAATATTGCATTTTAGTCTGTACTTCTACACTGACTCAATTGCGGTTGCTATGTGTGCTTGTGTGTGCATTTTAATTTTTAAACATTTGTTAATTGCCCAGAGAGCCTCAGCTATGGAGCAGTATCAGAATGAAATAAAAAAATAAGACCACAGCTTCCAGGGGGAGAAAACAGACTAGGCAATGGGAAGTCGAGTAGGGCTGGATTCTCATCCTTCTGGTTTCCCATGGCTGGGCCAGACCCTATAGCTCTCCTTCAGCAGTGGGACCAGTATTCGAAGCTGCAGGTCCTCTGCGGACTGTGGCATGGTCCAGCATCTGGGGGCTGCCCCAAGAATTCCCTACTTGAGCCTCATTACATCCCCTGTTCTTTTAAAAATTACTCTGTGCCCACAGCAGCTCAAGTGCGATAAGTGGACCTGTGTGGTTTTTAAGTTGAGCATGCGAGAGTAACTCTGACCATAAATATCCATAACTTTTCTGCATGGAAATGCTCAAGAATGATCAAACCGTCAGACAATTTGCCAGGCGCATTTGGGTATGTATTTTAATAGCTAGCTCTGGGATTAAGGAACTGCTGAAGTATAAAAAATTAACATGCTTATTTTGCCTCCTTTGCTTCTTCTGATCAACTCTGCAGTCATGGACTGCGGAAGCCTCATGAAGGCAATGTAATTAGCACACTTCCTTCCTGGCTGGAACCATGCTGCTATTTTTAAAGGGAAGTGGAAAGCATTCTTCCACTTACAATCGCATGTAAATTGTATAATTTATTAATAATTTCAGGAGCACTTGATATTTATTTTAATTAATCTTTCATTCAGACATGAACACTGGGGAGTAACAGCAGGTCATCTGAAAAGACAAGAAGTTGTTGCCATTTTTTTAATGTTTGAGAAATATGCCTGAGTAGATTATTTTAATGGAAATGTAAATAATTCAAACAAGCACAAAGTTGGATCTAAAAGTTTGGGTTAGCGGAAATCCAAATGATCAAGGCTTGTCATTAAAATATGAAAGGTCAAGCTTTGTTTCCCTAGGTAAATATCTAGCCTTAAATGTTTAGCCTTAGGCCTCAAAGCTCTGCATGACAATTTGTAAATAGCCCATTAAAATCAATGATGAGTATAAACTGATGAGATCTGAGATATATTGATGTACTGGCACCCGTGGTAATTAGCACAGTTAGCAATTAGGGACGGTGCAAATTGCAGGCCAAAACTTCTGGAATGCCACAAGTTGTCTGCTATTGATTGATAACCCATGTTCTTATACTTATTTATTTAAAGCATTCCCATACTGTTTGATGCTCTCGAAACGGTTTGCAAATGTAATTAAAATATACAAAATGCAACAAGTTAAACAGACTCGCCTGCCATAAAAATATCTCAGTACAATAACATCTCTGTATCTGGACAGGAAGGACATAGTGTTGGTAATCTATGGGCTGGTAACCTCCAAGCTGGACTACTGCAATGCTCTCTGCATAGGGCTGCACTGGAAGACTGATGAGCAGCAAGTTTGTGCAAATTACAGCAGCCAGATTAATAAATGGGGCCAGGAGGTCTGAACATATTGTTGTACCTGACTCCCCAGGATCCTGACATAATAGAGATACCTATC
>NW_025335506.1:143926-150070 GCF_004798865.1 Varanus komodoensis | reverse complement strand
GATAGGTATCTCTATTATGTCAGGATCCTGGGGAGTCAGGTACAACACATATGACACTAATTCTGGCCTTCTTGCACTGGCACTCTGCATACTTCCAAGTCTACGCACATTGGGACTGCAAAATATAATAGGATGCCTCTCCTGACCCGAATCTGCCTTGACCCTCTGACCCACACCTGAGGCCCTCCTCCAAGAGCCAGCTCCAAGTGAGGTCCAAAGGCTGGAAACAAGGGAGAAGACCTTCTCCATCATGGCCCCCTAATTATGGAATTATCTTACCACCGGAGCCACCTTCGTCATCTCTTGGGTGCCAGGTTAAGACTGCTCTCTACTTCCAGGCATTGAATGGTGTATAATGGAGCATGTGAGCTGCTTTAACAGGTCTATTTTTATTGAAATTGTTTTAGCTGTTTATACTGTTTTAAATTATGTGTATGGAAATGCTATGTTGCATTTTTATGGTATCTGCATTTTATGCTACATTTTTAGTGTGCCTGTATTTTATGCTGTGTTTTATTGTATTTGTGTTTTGTGTGAATTGCTGTGAACTGCTTAGACAGCTTCAGTGATTGAGCAGTATAGAAACAAAACAAATATTAGCCCCACTACTCTTACTTCTGCTACCAATATGATTGAATTGCTGATTCCATCTGAAGAATTCCACTCATAATCTGAGCAGAATTCAGGTTATTCTACTCATAACATGAACTTTGGCTTAACTAGGAGAATTTTGAAAACTAATTCCATTGCTGATCCATATATTCATTGCACAGCTTTCACTTCTATCTGATCGTGGTCATTTTCCCCCTGTCGCATCTTATCAGGGCACACATGAAATGCTCAGGATGTAAAAAGGGCTTTGAGGTGACCGTCTGTATCAGGGGTCTCAAACTTGCGGCCCACGGGCCAATTGCTGGGACAGGCGGGGCACGGGGGAGCGCCCTGCGGCCTTCAAAGTGCCGGCGGCGCCCGGGCCGGCCGCGGGATGAGGGGCCCCCCACCACCGCAGTGGTGGAATCCTTGATGCGGCCCAGCCTCACCCAGCCTCTACTTCCAGTGGCCCCCAGGTCAGCTGAGTTTCAGACCCCTGGTCTGTATGGTAATGTGGAAGTTGGTGTGGTGCAGTGTTGACTAGCACATACACACTGATCCAATACCCACAAAAGTTGACCCGTACAAGCCTGCATACAATTACGTCAAGTTTGCTTTTTGTCAAGTTTCGTCACTGCCTGACTTCACATTGATGGTGTCCTGGTGACTGGGGGCAAGCAAATGCAGAGCTGAAGCAGGTGCAACAGGTAGGGCCACCTGTACTACAAGGTGAGGTATTGCAACTGCCTGAGTTCCAGAGGTTTGGGGTGGGTGGCAGTAGCAGCGGATCCTGTCTCTTCCTCATTTCCTCTGGAGGACCGACTTGTATGAACTTCATGAACTGGACTGCTGCTCTTGCTATGGTGGAGGATGCTCTCCCATCGCCAGTGATGAAGTAAGATGAGATTTCCATTCCAGTGCGTTTTGGGACAAGAAATGGGGGCCAGCTTCTTACTTTTAACCAGCAAGTGTTTTGAGCCTGCCCTGAAACTCCGCATGCACCAGACTTTGTTCTGATTCCACCAATTTACAAGGAAACCAAGAGAGGCATTTTGATGTGGTATGAATATATTTGAAAAGCAAAGGTGCTTTTAGCCAGTATTTTGATTTGAAGACAATCAATTACATCTTCCAATGATTTCCTATGGCCATCTGGAGTACCACGATGCATTTCAACACCCATTCGGTGTCCTTTGTTTTAATATGTCCCACCAACAGAGAGGACTTTGAAACTATCAGGTCCACCAAAGAAACACCAGAGTAGCTCTAAAACCCAAGAAGAAATTTGGATGGGAACACTCTGGAAGCATCCCAAGATCAAGTCAGAGAGGCAGGTCTTGGGATCAGCTCTTGCTTTCAGGCTTGCCAATGATACCATGGAAGTAAGCCAGGCGAAGCTGCCCTCTTACCAGGTCTTCTTTTATCCAGTCAGCATTGCACAAAAACAACTAGCTTTCATCTCAGTGAAACAGCATGGCCTTTCAGGAAGGTAAAATGAATGAATTCATCCTTTTGACTGGACTGCAGGAACTGCAAGAGCTTAAGAAGTTTTGCTATTATAAGCCAGGTCCATTTTTCACACATCAGATGGGACTGCAAAACCTGCGTTTTCTTGAGAACTGCCCTTTCAAAGGCAGAGTTCAGCAAAAATAGCAATGCAAACCTAAAAATAGGACACGTTTAAATACAAATTAAAGAAGGTATTTATTTATTTGTTTTAAGTTAAAAATAGCACTCCCTAAATGTTATCCAGCAGACTGTGGTTTTTATATAAATCACTGTGGGGCCATGCTACATTCCCACATCCACCTCAGTTAGGGCATGAGGACAGGAGAAGAGACAACTTGGGTTTCGCATGGTCCAGTTTTCAAGGATACTGCTTTATTTAGGATTTATTTAATTTAAAAAAATCAATCAAGAATCATCTCTAAGGTTCTCAACTACTACAGTGTTGAAATTTTCTTCCACATTTTAAAACTCTTTTCATTTACTTTGATAGAAAAAAATAGCCTTCAAAGAGACATTCGATGGTGAAGAAAATTTGGGAGAAATTCTCATGGATTGGATTGAGTTTCTCATGCTTACCTTACTTAGGAAGTAACTAAGAAATGCACACAATTTTCCTATCTTTCACTGCCCAATCGTCAGTTTGGTGCTCTGCAGCCTGCCTATCTTCTCATGTTTAGGGTTGGGACAAACCCTGTCAGAATCCAAGCATTTGTGAGCTTCCTCCAACACTTGATCTGGCCTTCCTAGGTGAACTGAGATGAAGTCTGCAAATGCTCACAGACCCCTCATTGTGCAACCAGTAACCTTCTTCCTCGTTGGGTGCAGCAGCCCAGATGGTGCCTGCAGGTGGCATGGAAAGGGATGTTGCTTGTGCAATGGTCACACGGGTCTCCTTTCTTGGCAAGGCCTTTGTGACCAGCCTTCTTCAGAATCAACTGCAGCTGAGCAATTTGATTCCTGGAGAGTGCCCTCTGAACACTGGGTGTGCAATCAGAAACACAGACCGAAGGCTGCTGCAAAGTGGCCCAGAGTCCAGGGAGCCAAGCCCAGCTCAGGATTCCCACCCCTGGATAGATTTTGGCACATCCCTACCCATACTTCAATTGAAGTCCTTTTGGGCCTTTTTCATTTCTAGAAGTCCAGGGAGCCTGTGAAAACACAAGCATGGCGTCCTTGGATGCCTCGTAGTGATCAGGTAAGCTCAAAAAACACCTTTAGAATGAGGCAGAAAAGCAGAAGTCTCTTTCACAAGGGAAGGAAACTTTTCAGCAAATGGAAGAGAGATTTTGGCCCAACACAAGCTCTATCTCTTCCCTGGAAATAAACACCGTATTTTTTCCTCACACCTGCACTGTGGAAGAGGCATCATAGGAGCTGGGCTGCCAGCAAAGTTAAAGCTGTTGTCACATGCAGTGGCAATGCAAGAAACTCAAAACTTTTGGGAAAAAGCAGGTGCTATACCACAACCATTGCCAATGGTGAGTCTGACCTGCAAGAAACAGTTGAGAATTGTTCCTTTCTGGAGGGATATTTTGGTAGAGTTCTCCCCCTTGAGAGACACCCAATTTCTCTGCCCCTCAGCTATGATGGAGTTCTTTTTCAAATGGCAGTTGGATGACTGTCCTTCATTCAGGAGGATTGGACTGGTAATGTACTCATTTTAGCAAGAGTTGCTAGACTGTCCAGTAAGGATGTGTGAGAATTTAGAACCAGAATATACCCAGTGTTCACCACCCAGACCTGAACACGAGCACAATCTATGGTGAAAGCTCTTGCACTCACAAGTGTATGATGCTTTTAGTTGGGACAATTATGTATTTGGAAAGAGTGTACAATAGAAAACCACACGTGAAGGTGTACTTTCAAAAAGTGTGCACAAATGCATCTTAAGCAATGGGAAAAGACGGTGTCCTTTTGAATGCATATCCAAGTATATACTCAAGAACTTTGCAATCTCATGCGGGGTGGGGAGGAAAGCTGGCAATCTGATCGGGACATGAGTCACGCCCAGCTTTGTAATGGAACTCGGACAATATCTTCAAGCTTGGGTTTTGCTGGGTTACTATTCTGTATTTAATGGGAGGTTTAAAAACTTCCTGAAACTGAATTTAAGATTACCTCCCTTTCCTCAGCATTGCAGTAACATTGGTATTACTACAAAAATGAAAAAAATAACAACCAAAAATGTGGATTCCCACCACAGGCTAGAGTGTAAAAATGCTTGGGGGCGGGGGATTTGTGCATTTGCATGCACACACAGTTGTACTTTCTGCACACTAACACAAACACAACCTTTGTTTGACAGTCCTTTGTGCTCCATCTAAGCCACAAGAAGGCTCTCGTGGTCAGGAGAACCACCAAGTCCTCTCCACTCTGCTGCATCTTGTGACCATGAGCCCCCCAAAATGTTTTCTGCTGGCTCCCCCCAGTTTTTGAAGGTAAAATGTACCTACAGCACCAAACACATGAAGATATTAGCATATGGAGCACTTGCTGCAGTACATTGGCAGCAAACTTGTGGTCTGAAGGCCTCTTTTGCTTTCTAGAGGCACTGCTGTTGGACTGCGGGTTGAAGCAAAGAAAGAAAGGGCCAAATTGGTCTCTGGACCACTTAGTGTTCTTCACCTTCCCTAAAGCAATCACAACCCAAAGCTCACCTAATGATGGGAAATCAGTTGATCCCATGAATCTGATTGCCTCTGATTCATTCCCATAGGTCTTTCCTGTAGCAAGCAAGCAAGCAAGCAAGCAAGCAAAATAAAAAAATAAATGTCCTCTGGAGCAGCCTCTTAGAAATATTTGGAAACTGAAGTCATGCCCTTTCTTTCTTTAAGCTTGCATTAGCAGTTTCTTGAACTGTTTCCCAAAGTTTAGTATTAATGGCCAGCAGGTCTTGTTGTAGGATTTGGCGGCCCCTCAGGCATGGCACCCTCACTTGCAAGCTGCACACTGAGAATTCTCTTAGTGGGCGTTCAATATTCTTGGATGCTCTGAGCAAATTGCACATGGTAACTTTAGTCTTGCACTCCTGGCAAATGCCCAACTTTGCTGGCTCTTACAGGCTCTTATCATGTTTGCTGTTTTCCTTTTGATTTTCCTTTTATTCCCTGGGGAGGTCTGCTTGGCTCCCACTGCACAGTAAAGCTAGCTTGAAACTTGACCTAATTTTTCATCCTGCATCAAACAGCCATATATGGGAAATGGAGAGGGGAAAAAATTATCCTCTTGCAACATGATCTGACAGGTGCCCAAGACTGTGAGAAAGGGAACCAAATATCAAGACAGCTGATGTATACGCTTTACTGGCCTAATGACACAAAACTGGATGGATCAACAAACACCCTAGAAGACAGAATGAAGTTCCAGGGTGATCTTGAAAACGTGAACACTGGGCTGAAAGCAACAGAATGAGGTTCAGTAGGGACAAGTGCTAAGTCCTCCCCCTAGGAAAAAGAAGCCAAATGCATCCAGATGGGAAATATGTGGCTCAACAGAACTGAAAAAGAAAAAGACTCCAGTGTAATTGTGGACAAGCCAACAATGCAATTCAGCCAGCAAAAGGGCAAATGCTATTTTGGGATACATTAAGAGAAGTATGACTTCCAAGTAGTAGTTCCCCTATACTTCTCATTAGTAAGACCTCATCTGGAATACTGTGCCCAGTTTCGGGCACCAAGATTTAAAATTAGAGAGAGTTCCAAGGAAGGCAAGAAAAATGATCCAGGCTGTGGAAACAATGTCCTATGAGGAGAGACTGAGAGAACTCGGCATGTTCAGCCTTGAAAAGAGAAGACTGTTAGGGGACATGATATCCCTCTATAAGTACCTCAAAGAGGAAGGTCAAGATCTCTTCTTGCTGATACCAGAGTGCAGGGCATGGATTATTTTATACTGATAATTTTAATTTTGTATTTGTAAATCAATGTATTTTTTTGTATTTTTATATTTAATGGTAATTTATTATGTACTATTGTATTTCAATGTATTTTATCATGTTGTAAGCCGCCCCAAGGTTTCGGCAAGGGGCGGCATAGAAATGTTATA
>NW_025335506.1:117526-143826 GCF_004798865.1 Varanus komodoensis | reverse complement strand
AGATAATTTTAATTTTGTATTTGTAAATCAATGTATTTTTTTGTATTTTTATATTTAATGGTAATTTATTATGTACTATTGTATTTCAATGTATTTTATCATGTTGTAAGCCGCCCCAAGGTTTCGGCAAGGGGCGGCATAGAAATGTTATAATAATAATAATAATAATAATAATAATAATAATAATAATAATAATCAATTCAAGTTGTAACAACCCAGATTCCGGCTAGATATCAGGAAAAGCTTCCTCACTGTGAGAACAATATGACAGAGGAACCAGCTGCCTGGAGAGGTCATGGGCTGCCCCACACTAAAGACATTCAAAAAGCCATCTGAGTGGGATGGCATAAATTGGTGTCCTACAACAGCCTTCATGGCCCCTGCCAACTCTACTGTTCTATGATTCTATGATTCTACTCTGCAAACTGCATCATCACGGTCTTATCTGTACACTGACCCTGTGAAGCTGGCCACTAGCTTTCCCATTTTACAAAAAAGAAACTGAGGAAATGAGACAGTGATTGCATTTACATAACATGACAAAGAACCCTGTGTTGTTATTGCCATGGTTCATGGTATTTAACTGTGATCTACTTTACAGAAGATCAATTGGTCTCCCTGCTATGGAGGTTTCCATGTTCCCCGCTCAGTCCTCCAGCTGTTGGCATCAATCCCATCACTCACTGTGCCTGAAAAGCACAGAAAAGCACAGTAAGTCTCAAGGTGCCTGTGCTGTCTGCCTCTTCCTCATTGGTATGCATATAAAGGCTGGATGGCTAGAGTGGCTCCTGCAATTGCCATTCTTTCCAGTGGACTCTCTGGTAGCTTTCATGAGTCAGATGCTTCTCTTCTTGTCCTAGGCTCCAAAAACCAGAGTCCTTTACAAAGCAGATCCTTACTGACACTTCACAGTTGACAAGACAATGACACAGTTGGCAAGCTGAACAATAAGCTTCTGCTCATGTAACCCAAAAGTTGAACCCAAACTGGTACCTTTTCTCCATCCTTCCCTTTCAGTAACACCGCGGTCTCTACACTCAGGTGGCTCCCACTGGTGAAGAGACAGCCAGCAAGATCTACACAAGCCTTCTAGTTGGGTAGTTCATCTCACCCTATGCCACATCACATGGCAAGGCAACGGCTTTCCCACTTCCCCTGGGACCCCTTCCTTCTCTTCCAAAACATGACTGCTCTCACAGTCAGCCTGGAAAACAACACATGGCTGCCTTGATGGCACTTCAGAGGATGCTGCCCCCTTAGCTCCTCCTGCCCTCCCATCACCTCATTGGTGTCCTTTTCAGACTTTGATAACAGGCCTCTGGAAAGTCGGGAAAGAGCGTATGCCTGGCCCACTCACTACTGTAGCCACACGGAAACCATGTTTCTGGGTTCAGACGACTGAATAAACCACGATGAAGTAAAGAAGCCATGCACCAGATGACTGTTTCTCTACATAGTTCCACAGAAAACAAATGGACTGCATGGTAAGCCCATGAAAGGACAGACGATCCTGTGGTGGAACCAATGTGGCTTGTCATTATGTGTGAACCTGGCCAGGGAGTAATCTGTTAATTCTAACTTTCCTGTCCCCCCGATCTAGGAGGACTCACAGTGAAGCAGAAGTTGTTTGGACTAATGTTTTTGTTGTTGTCATGGTTGTTTGGTCGGCCCGTTTATTTATTAATGGAATTTCTATGCCATTGCATAATATAATGTTCTCTGGAGAGCTTATGATCAATTTATTTACATATTTATTTGAACTATTTTTGTATTGCTCCTCTGCCAAAAAATTTCTTGGAGCCACTTATGTGCAGTCAGTAAAATGAGGCACTCCATGCCTGGAGACTTGTAGTCTCAAAACCACAAGAAATGGTAGAAGAGGACGGAAGGGGCCGGGGAATAACACAAGAAGTGACCTTAGATTAGGATGGGAGGCAGGGCCTGTGTTTTCTTTCATCTCCTTCTACACAGCCTGTGAAAATGGCTGTTTAGTGGCAACACACAACTTCTGTAAGGGTAGAAGCAACCTCAGCTGGGCACAAAGAGTAAACAGCTTTGGGTTCCTCACAAGAGTTTGAAAGGTGGGATATAAATGCAATGCAATAAATGCAAACACTACTGAAGAACTATGAAACTGGGAAGTTTCCCTGCGTAAACTGAGGTGAAATAGAAAACTGTGTAGCTGCAGCGTTCAAGGTCAGCCTAATACAGGCTTATCTCCCAGTTATAAAATTAAAGTAAGCAAATGGAGGGCAGCATACATAACTCTTCTTTCCAGATTTCTTTCCCAGAGTGTCATGATTTGGGCAAGATGTCACTGTATCCTTTATTCCTTCACTTCGCCGCCTTGCAGATTTCATTGCATCTTTATCTTCAGATATATAGGAGTTGGACAACTATAATAGGAATGGAAGCTTTGTTCCCTGAATTCAATTAGCCAGCTTCCAAAAAAAGAAAAAACTGGGGAGTGGGAGAGATGATGTAGGTAGCCATAAACCAGAATCATAAAAAAGGACCGTGCTAGGTTTGCTTATTGAAAGACACCTTCCCTGGTGTCCTCAAGTCCCTTTAGAAGAAGAATTGATGGTGACATTGTCTTTTTAATTAGGAAAGACTGGTTCTATCATTGCGCACTGCTAGCAAAATGTGCTTGGTTTGACAGGGCTGTCCAATGTCAAAAATGAGAGTAGCTGACTATTCTTAAGGGACCCAGTCAAGAGCATTTTGAACCTCTTGGAGCCCAAAAGCTAAATTCCATCACAGAGGCACTCTTAGAAGTTGTGTCCCAGTGGGAAAGGCAAGAGGGGAGGAGACACAAATGCCCAGAATATCAGCCTGTTGTAAATTAAACCTCTTACTGTCTGGAACAACTCCTTAGGAGAGGTATTAGAGTGAGGGGGAAAAACTGGCCCAGAGATGGGCTAGAGCTGGGTAGCCAACAAAATTTCAGTGGCTGGGAAAAAGAATGTATCTGGAGGAAGTTCAGAAGGTCAATTTGGGACCCTAAGTGGCCTAGATCTAACCCCCAAGCATAAGGATCTGTGCCCCTTGAACTTACGTCAGGAAATTCCTGTAAAAGAAGGTTGGGCAATTTGAGGTCCTTTCAGATGTGGTTGAACTACAACTTAGATCAGCCTTCACCATTGAATAAGCTGACTAGGGTTGATGGGAGTTGTGTCAAAACATCTGAAGGGCCAAAGTTGCCCTCCCTGCTCTAAAAGAAACATACAGCTATACTTAAATCTAATTGGCATTAAATAATCTTGGATAGGATTGGAAGCAATAAATGGGAAATTTGGTGCAGGTTTCTTCACACCAAAACAGACTTAGGTATCATCTCTCATGCTACAGGTCACTGAGGACAGCTGCTATGGATATATGATTTGAGATGGTGCAAAGTTATCAGTGAACTCCTCCTGGTTTCTTACTGTCCAGATGCAGCCCTTTCTGTGCATTGCCTGTTTTTTTCTTTTTTGTTTGGTTATCTGCACCCTTCCAATCTTTTTGCAAAAAAATCCCATTGGCTTAGCCAGTATGACCAATGATCAGAGATTATGGGAGTTGTATTAAAAGAAACATTTGGAGCACACCTGGCTGGGGAAGGTTGTTTTTCTACATATCTGTACTCAATGCTCTGAAGGTAGCTTATGTTTTAAAATACTGAAGCACAAATCAAATAAAAGAGAGAGCAGAAAGCCTTTCAGATATCGCTTCAGGGCCTGGGCTTCTCTTTCCCTTACTCAACCATTTGGGGGAACGGGACTATGCACCATCATCTCCATGCTTCCCTGACATCTACCCATGAAATGGAAAAGGATGTTCCCAAGGTAAGTCTCTGCTCTTAGAAGTCAAAGCTACCAATGGCTTTTCATGATGGTAACTATCAATGCGTGGCTCACAGTACCAGTCGTTGGCATTGGGGGTTGGCGACTTCTGTGTCAGTGGGGATACCGCTCCACTGCAGCTTTCATTATGAGCTTCATAGGGCCTGACATTCCCTTGATGTTGAACCTCTGCTGGGGATGGGATTATCACCACAGATGGCTCTTAAGAAGTTCAGAGTCAAAGTGGCAATGGATCAGGAGCTCCACTGACATACATTTCAGAAGACGA
This sequence comes from Varanus komodoensis, assembly GCF_004798865.1. NCBI lineage: Eukaryota > Metazoa > Chordata > Lepidosauria > Squamata > Varanidae > Varanus > Varanus komodoensis. The sequence continues at coordinate 139,713 of NW_025335506.1, read as the reverse complement.
CAGACTATCCTGCTCTGATGGGGTGCTAGGTGAGCGATACTGCAGCCACAGCTCCTCACCTTGCCAGACCCACTGTGTGGACATCACATGCGAGTGCTTTCCTATGCCTGTGCTGTCCAAGTCCCGAAGTTGCACCTCAGGTGAACTGCGTGGAGAACATGAGAAGAACCATGTGGAGCAGACCAAGACCATCTAGTCCACCATTCTGTTCCCACCTTGGGCCCAGAAGATGGTATGGAGAGCACACAAGCAGCGCATGAAGACTATAGTGCCCACCCAGTGCAGTGTCCCAACAACCAGTAAACTTTGCATTACTGGTGGTGCCATGAGGGTAGGACCTTGGGGCACAAGTCTGAGGCCCCGCTGGCTTGGCACATGTTGGAGTAAGTGAAATAATGCACATTACCATTGTGATAAATGGGATATATGACCATTAAGACAAGAGACGAGCATTTCCTGACTGCAGAGATGTTTATTTCAGGTAAATTGAATGTTATTAGTAATATAAGTTTTTAGATTGATTAATGTGCATCTATTAATATTATTTATGAATCCTCTTAATACAGGAGCCTCTCTATGGAATAAGGAATCAGGAACTATAAACAAGGAGCTAGGCATTCTGGTTCACCTTCAGCCTGGTATGAATACTCAACAAGAGGTAGAAGTATTAAATATAATTATTTCCAGTAGGTGGTATGAATTAGCTACTATTTCCAAACCAGTGAGTTATTCAACGACTTTGGAAACAATAAATCTGTGTCTCGACTGAGAAAGACTTCATGTGTGCATGTGCGTGTATATGAGAAAGTAAGCATCAAATCATAAGTACTCATGATAAATCAGAAATATCAGGAGGCAGACATGCTGGGAATAATTAGTAACACACCTCAACATTACTGAATGTCAATGACGTTTCGAATGCTCTTCACAAAACAATGCCTACGAAGCAGGCATGTGGATTTTAAATGGTAATTTTGTTAATTGCTGCGATATTGCTGGGAATAGAAAGGAAAGTCTCTCAGAGGATATAAACTACTGCATTAGGACACACAAAACAGCCTTCCATATTTAATGATCTGGTAACTATTCTCAGTCAGAAGCAAGGATTTTCGTTAATACTTATGAGAAGGTGATGCTCTAAGAAACTCCAGCTTATTGACAAGTTTGAATCCCTCATAAGAAACCTCAGATAGGAATGAAAGGAGATTGATAGGCAAGGTCAGTGCCAGCAGTTGACATCACTGGGCATCTGCCAAGGCCCCCAACCCAGCAGGGGGACCTTGTCCGGCCCTCTCACCCTGCTTCTTTCCCTTCTTGATGTATCTGCCTGTTTTCCTGCCCCCTTCAAGAGGTCCAGCAGTGAAAGGAGGAATGGAAGGGAGCTTCCCCAGCCTCTCACCTTGGCCTTTCCTTGTAGCTAGTGTTGTGGCCTGGACTCAGAGGGAGAGGACAACCGAATGGGCAGAGGTGAGGAAGAATCCCATGCAGGGAAATGGGGGGCACTTAGGGCATCTTGCCAAAGGGCCCCACAAAACTGAGAATTCTCCACATTTTCCATGTCTGACTCCAAAACTGACATCCAAACTGTGGCCATTCCTCTCTTTGGCCTTTTCTTCCCAACCTTCCAATATTGTGCTCCCAAACTGAAACTTGCAGCTGCTTCACAAGCTGAGTCAACAATGTGATGTGGCTGCAAGAAAAGGCAAATGCTATTTTGGGCTGTATTACCAGAAGTACCCATTCCAAATCATGCCAAGTTCTAGTGCCTCTCTACTCAGCACTGGTTCGACCTTATCAGGAGTACTGTGTCCACTTCTGGGCTCCAGAGAGCAAGGGGATGCAGACAAGTTGGAAAGGGTTCAGAGGAGGGCAACAAGGATGATCTGGGGAATAGAAACAAAGCCCTGTGAGGAGAGATGGAAAGAACTGGGCATCGAGAAGAGAACACTGAGGGGAGATAGGATACCACTCTGCAAGTATTTGAAAGGCTGTCACAAAGAGGAAGAACATGATCTTTTCTCACTCATCCCACAGTGCAGGACGTGGAATAATGGGCCGAAGTTATGGGGAGCCAGGTTCCAGCTGAACATCAGGAAGAACTCCTGATTGTTAGAGCAGTGTGACTAGGGAGCTCATGGGCTCTCCCACCCTGGAGGCCTTCAAGATGCAGCTGGACAGCCATCTCAGAGGGATGGTTTAACTTGGAGTCCTGCACTGAGCAGGAGAGTTGGACCTGATGGCCTTCTGCTCCCTTCCAGCTCTACTATTCTGCATTTCTATTATTCCCCATCCCATTTTCTGGTGTGTGTCCTCAATTTCATCTGGCCTTCCTAGTCAGCAGTATGGGATTTTTGTGGACCATATAAGGATGCCAGAGTGAATGGAGCCCCCAGTCAGTTCGTCCACAGACTTCCTGCCAGGCTCATGTCTATGGATTGGGATCAATGCTGGCTGACTGCCAAACGCATAGAAACTGCTGATGGAATAGATTTCCTTCTCCTTATAACTCCCCTGGTACCCTTCTCCCAATGCTGCTTTAAAGGATCAGGGACTGGAATATATCTGGGGACTCAAGAAGAGCAGGAGCTCAGGGAAACATCCCATGGCACAAGTAGAAGACAGCTTACACAGCACTGAATTTGACTGTCTCTTTCCAGCTCCTTGTATCCTGGACCAGAGAAGAGAAGAAGCTCCAGCTCTGCTTCTTCATAAGGCCAAGGACACTCCGACCTAGCTGTGACCCAAGGGACCATACTGAGGATGCAGAAACCAGCTTTGCTTGGCTGGTCCACCTCATACAATCATGTGATTTAAGATCCCGTTGCTGGAACAGTGACACCACTGGGAAGCAAAATTATATGGTTGGCATGCTGACTTTGGCAGAAAGCTGACATTGATATCAGTGCAATTTATCATGTATTTCTGCTGGTGTTCCGTAAGTGGGATCTACCCACCCATCCTCTTCTTTCGTATTTTAAGAAAATGTCCACCTCCAAGGCCATGCTATACAAGTTGCAGGAAAGATGCACTGCCATTTGAATTATATCAACTCTCTCTTGCCTCTGAGATTTTGGCTGTCTTTCCAGAGGACATTCAAAAGCATCCATCTTCATTCTTAGCTGCAGCAATAAGCAGTCTCTTTGTGTGGGTGGGATCTGGTCATCAAAGCAGAACTTTGGCAATCATGAAACCATATTTGCATGATTGTGCTGCAGCATTAAAAAAAACTTATGGGCAAAATTAATGACATTATTTGTGGCATGTAAGATGATTAAACACTTTGTTCCAGAAGCATGATTGAAGAAAGTCAGAAATGTGCCACAAGCAATGTGCTTTGTGGGCTTGCTTAAATTAGAATCCTAGAATAGCAGAGTTGGAAGGGGCCAGGAAGGCCATCAAGTCCAACCCCTGCTGTTGTAGGACACCAATTTATACCATCCCATTCAGACAAGAACTTCTTGATTATGAAAGATGGTTTTGAACTGGTGGTGCTCTTTTAGAGCAAACTGCAAGGAATGGTTCAGAATTGAACCATAAATGCTAATATTGTTTCTTGAATGTCCTTATACTAGAGCAAGGCATTTAGGAAAGGTTGTCCTGGGCCAAGGCAGGATCCCAGCTGGGTGAGGCCCTTGGCATAGGGATCTCTGAGGGGCACCCCATTTCCCTGGGGCTCCAATTCAGTGTGTGGGACTCTGCATTTTGACTGGACATTCATTTTGAGAAACTGTGCGAAATAGAATGGCAAACCCAATGGCAGCCCACTTGCAGTCATTACAATATCCCATAATGCCTTGGAGTACTGCCACATTGTATTATTATTATTATTATTATTATTATTATTATTATTATTATTATTATTATTATTATAACATTTCTATGCCGCCCCTTGCCGAAACCTCGGGGCGGCTTACAACATGATAAAATACATTGAAATACAATAGTACATAATAAATTACCATTAAATATAACAATACAAAAAATACATTGATTTACAAATACAAAATTAAAATTATCAGTATAAAATAAAAATATAGGAGGAGAAAGAGAAGGAAGAAGAAGTTGCCCAGGCCAGATCATATGTTTTAACAATTGAAATGATGTTTAAATAAAAAGGTCTTTACCTGGCGCCGAAAAACCAGTAACGACGGTGCCAGGCGGACCTCTTTGGGGAGTGAATTCCATAGGTTGGGCGCCACCGCAGAGAAAGCCCTCCTCCGGGTACTTACTCTCCTAATTTCTTTCATGGAGGGTTCCCGGAGAAGGGACTCTCCCGCAGATCTCAAAGGGCGGTCGGGCATATACGGACGTAAGCGCTCGTGCAGGTAGCCAGGACCCAAGCCGTTTAGGGCTTTGTAGGTCATAATCAACACCTTGAATTGGGCCCGGGCTTCAATGGGAAGCCAGTGAAGCTGATGGAGGACTGGAGTCATGTGAGCATAACGCCCCGTCCCCGTCAGCAACCTGGCAGCTCTATTTTGCACCAATTGAAGTGTTCGGACTGTCTTCAGGGGAAGCCCCACGTAAAGCGCGTTACAGAAGTCTAGGCGGGAAGTCACCAGCGCGTGTGTCACCGTCGCCAGGCAGTCGTATTCCAGGTAGGGGCGCAGCTGATTAATCAGCCGAAGCTGAAGGAAGGCGTTCCTCGCTACCGCTGTCACCTGAGCTTCCAAAGAAAGCTCCGGGTCAAGGAGTACACCTAAGCTGCGGACCTTATCCCTAAGAGGGAGTGTTGCACCATTCAGGACCAGGTCAAATCCACCCTCTCCGAAACCCGATCCGCCAACCAACAGGACCTCCGTCTTGTCTGGGTTGAGTTTCAGTTTATTGGCCCTCATCCATTCCCTTACCTCGGCCAAGCACCGGTTCAGCACAGCCACTGCCTCACCTGGATTAGTGGAGAATGAGAGGTAAAGCTGGGTATCATCAGCGTACTGATGATTCCGCAGCCCACACCTCCTGATGACCTCTCCCAGCGGTTTCATATAGATGTTAAATAGCAGAGGGGATAGAATGGAGCCCTGTGGTACCCCATGGCATAGCTGCCATGACGTAGAGACATGGTCCCCCAGCACTACCTTCTGGAATCGACCGTCGAGATAGGAGCGGAACCACTGCAAAGCAGTGCCTCCAACCCCCAATCCCGCAAGTCTATCCAGAAGGATACCATGGTCGATGGTATCGAAAGCCGCCGAGAGGTCCAGAAGAACCAACAGGGATGTACTCCCCCTGTCCTTCTCCCTGCACAGGTCATCGTACAGGGCGACCAAGGCAGATTCAGTACTGTACCCGGGTCTGAAGCCGGACTGAAAAGGATCCAGATAATCAGTTTCCTCCAAGAGTGCTTGGAGTTGTCCCGCCACCACTCGCTCCAGCACCTTGCCCAGAAACGGGATGTTGGCCACAGGTCTATAGTTAGTGGCCATCTCTGGATCCAGTGACGCTTTCTTCAGGACCGGTCGTATTACCGCCTCCTTTAAAGGGGCAGGCACTCGACCCTCCCTCAGAGAAGCGTTAACCACTTCCAAAATCCAGGTCCCAATCCCGTGCTTGGAGTTATTTATTAACCAAGACGGGCAAGGATCCAATAGGCACGTGGTGGGACGTACTCTTCCAAGCACCTTGTCCACATCATTGGGCCGCAATAATTGAAATTCCTCCAGTAATTTTGGACCAGACGGTAGCATTGGCGACTCCTCAGAGACCTCTGATTCATTAGTGGAGTCCAGCTCATGACGAATCTGAGCGATTTTCTCCCTGAAATGCCTGGCAAAGTCGTCACAGCGGGCCTTTGAGGGTGGCATCGGATCTTCCTTAGGACCCAGGCGAACCAGGCCTTGCACCACTCGAAAAAGCTCCGCTGGACGGCATTGTGAGGAGGCAATGGAAGCAGAAAAAAACTTCTTTTTCGCCGCCTTCACCGCCACAGCATAGGCCCGATAGTGGGCTCTCAAGTGTGTTCGGTCAGATTCATCCCGTGATTTCCTCCACCTACGCTCTAGCCGTCTCCCAACTCACTTCATCGCCCATAATTCAGGTGTATACCAAGGGGAAGAGCGGACTCTGCCCGGTGGGAGAGGACGCTTAGGAGCGATTGTGTCCACAGCCCTGGTCATCTCTCCGTTCCACAGTTCAACCAGAGCCTCGACAGGAGCACCAGTCTTGTCAGCCGGAAATTCCCCCAGGACCCCCAGGAATCCATCCGGATCCATCCGGCTCCGGGGGCGGGCCCATACAATCGGGTCCGCACTCTTATAGAGGGAGAGGCCGCTCTCGAGCACAAACCTCACCAGGAGGTGATCTGACCATGACAGGGGAGTCAAACAAAAGTTCTTCACCCTCAGGTCATCCTCTACCTGCCCCGTCGTGAATACCAGGTCCAGAGTGTGTCCACGTTCATGGGTAGGGCCAGTGACGTGTTGAGACAGGCCCATGGCCGTCATAGAGGCCATGAAGTCCTGAGCCGCCCCGGTCAGTCCAGACTCGGCATGGAGATTGAAGTCCCCCAGGACCAACATCCTGGGGGTCCTCAACACCAGGTCCGAGACGGTCTCTGTCAGCTCAGATAGGGAGACTGCTGGGCAGAAAGGTGCACGGTACACCAATAGAATCCCCAATCTGTCTCGTTCGCCCAACACCAAGTAGAGGCACTCCAGCCCTGGTCTCAAAGGGACCGGAAGACCCGTGAGAGAGATGGAGGCTCTGTAAACCAATGCGACTCCCCCTCCCCTCCCTTCTGGGCGTGAACAGTGTTGAACCAGATACCCGGGCGGGCACAACTGGGAGAGGGCAACATCCCCTCCCTCTCCCGCCCAGGTCTCCGTTATGCAAGCCAGGTCAGCCCCCTCATCCACAATCAAGTCATGGATGAGGGAAGATTTATTATTGATCGACCTGGCATCGAGCAGCACAGTAACTCGCACTCGGGGGCTGCATATGGATGAATATGGATTGTCATTGAATCATGGGGGGAAAAGGTGCATCACAATGTCTGAATCCTGCTGTGCTCACTTCCAATGGCTTAACCATGAACAACCCATGAAGTGAAGCCATGGCTTCTTGTCGGATTGTGAACTGTGGGGTCTTCACCATGTTTTTGTTTTATTCTTGGTAGGATCCATGAAGCACAACCTCTTGCATTTCAGTGACTACCCATGGTTCATTGACAGACTATGTTGAACCCATATTCAGCACTCTTCCATGGGGTTAAGGTTCCTTCCCTAACCTTTGGAACGTGGGAATCTGCCTTGGCTTAAACCAGCAGAGTGTTTCTCCTCCTAGCTGAGCCTTTCCCCATTTTGAAGCTCTCCAGATGTTTTGGACATCAAGTTCCAAAGGCCAGGGATCCTGGAAATCATCATGCAAAACATCTGGAGTACAGTAGGTTGGGATTTCATAGGATGATAATGATGGCCAGGAACAGCTTGTCTAATAAGTATAATTCCCTTGCATGCAGGTTAGCGGCTGGTTCAAAAGAGCAGATTGCTGTGCCAGGGGCTGATATTTTGCACTCAGCTATGGCCAGTTCTCCCCCTATGCATCTCTAAGGAACCCTTTCCTACTTACGTTTCTGAAGTTAATTAGCTGTGTGGAACTTTTCAACCATCCTTCATGTGCCCCTTTTAAAAAAAGATCATGACTGGAATGTAAAGAAAAATAAAATTCCCATCAAGTGCCGTCTTCAAGGCACCCTTTTCCTTTCAGGGTTTATTAAATGCTTCCTTTGCGGTGAGAATCACAATGTTTCACAGTGCAATATAAACATAGGAGCTAAAAAAGAAGAAGGGAGTTAGCATTCCAATACTAAAAATACACCCAATGGCAACGATATGCGCACAATGCCTTCATTCATATTCCAGGAAGTCAATTCCTCTGTAAGAACATTTGCCCCTCAAAAGCTGTTCTCATGGCCTAATCCTGTTGCTGAGATCCCAGGTCCAAAGAGTAGATAGATTCCAGTGCTGTTGGTTTTCTCCAGCATGGGCCACTGAGCAACCAATGAACCTAAGGCATAATGGTAATGCAAGGGCACCATTTCATCAGCCCCATGGCTTGCACGATCTGACTTGGGAGGCTTAGGAGCACCCAGTGCAAGGTGGAAGAGTGAGGGTGGCAAGCTCCACTGCTCCCTGCCTCATGCCTTGCATTTTATCTAGAGGGCTGCTTTCAGCAGGGAGAGGGAGAGAAGGAAGCTGGGGAACGAATCGCACAGCCCCAGCCTCCCCACCCCACCATCTAGCACATCCCCACCTAGCCTCCCCACCCCACCATCTAGCATACCCCATCCATCCATCCATCCATCCATCCATCCATCCATCCACTTTCTGCCCTTTTTTTTTTCCTTTCAAGGAACTCAGGGCAGCTTACATAGCTCTCCTCCTCCTCCTCTCCATTTTATCTTCAGACCAGCAACCCTGTGAGGTAGGTTGGATTGAGAGTGCATGTTTGGCCCAAAATCATACGGTTGTCCTATCCCATTTATTCATTTACTATATTTATACCCTGCCTTTTTGCCTTTCCAGGAATTCAAGCCGCTTACACAATCCTCCTCCTCCTCCTCCTTTCAGTCTCATGCCTTCAACAACCCTGTGAGAGGCTGTGACTGGCCCAAAGTCTCCCAGTTGGCTCTGTGGCCAAGTGGGGACTAGAACTGGCATCGCCTGAGTCCCAGTCCTGCGCTCTTAACCACCGCACCACACTGGCTCTCTCTCTCCAACCAGGGGGTGATTAAAGACGGGTTAGCGAAGCATTAGTGCATTACAAGAAGTTCCCAAACTAAGGAGGTCAGTCGCGCAAAATCTGTGTCCATTTCACTCCCTCCCCCTCCAGGGATCCATCCAGGCGCTGAAGACCCAGAAAGAAAGCGGCTCTTCCAGGCGACCTGCTCCACTCTTAATTTATGACTTGTTTGGTTTGCTCGGTTTATTTTGCAAAGAGGAGAAGATGAATATCTTTCTTCCTAGCCTCGATCACAGGCTGGAAGAAGGAGAGGCAGATCCGTCTTTCCCAGAGTAGGGGCGGGCGGGGGGGGGCAGCCAAAGGTGGGCGGGTCCTTGAACTACGTCGCCAGGGGATGCTCCCCGTTCGCCCTCCCTCGGCGTCCTCAGCGTAGGCGCTATATAGAAGTTGACTGAGCGCTGGTCCAACAGCTCAGAATGGCTCTCTAGGGACTGGAAGGGAGAACTGCGCTAAGACGGGGGAAAACAAAGCAAAGCACCAAACCAGGAAACGAGCATCGATTCCTTCCTCCCCCCCCTCCCCTTTGTCCTGCGTGGAAGTTTCCAGTTTGGGATCACTTTAGGTGCCCAAAGCTACTTCAACGATGAATGACATCAAAGTCGCAGTTCTGGGCAGCGAAGGGACAGGAAAATCTGGTAAGAACCTCGCAGTCCGATTCAATGGCGAACGCATTGTGTCTTGCTGGAGAGAGACCTCCTTTTTTCTTGCTACCCAAATTGACCCGGTTTATAGGCACTTTTTGATAGCATAATAAAAGTTAAGCAGATTTCCTTTTATTATTATTTGTACAGATGTAGGGGAGGGCAAGTCAGTTTGTGTTTCATTTGTGCGTTCATATATATCTTGGCATCATATAGATTATAAAATCTATGTACCTGCCACTCACCATCTTATTTTCCATTCTCTTGAAATATGATCTATCTTCCATATGTCTAAACATTGTATTTTTATATTATGTTTATGGGTGCTTTTTTCTTGTTCAAATGCAGTTCATTCCAAATACCCAATTAAGTTTGCCAAGTTTTTTCAGGCCTTTCCCTCTAACATATAGTTTAACATATAGCAATGAATGGTGAAATCCTATGAATGCATCTTGCAATTCCTCATCCAGCCTGCAGAGAGCTGTGGGGCTGCATTCAGTCTAAATATACATTGCTCCCAACATATGTTTCCCTCCAATGCCTAGAAAAGCTTTGCCTGCTTAAATTTCAAGTGGTATTTTTCCGTTTAAGGTAGAGGAACAGAGCCAAAATTTGGGTTTTGGCAACCCTAATGTATAATAACAACACATGCCAAATAATATGGCAGCAACACAGAGGAGCTCAGAACAAAGGCTGGTATAAATTTGGCTGAATTTCAAACTCTGAATCCCAATTTTGGAATTCTGGGACATAGTGGAGTTCCTGCTTTCTAAATTATGAAATGAATTTCCAGATCTATGTTTGAAACAGTTCAAACTTCCAGAAGCTGAACTTGCATTCTGAAACATCAACACTGAGATTTGATCCTTGACTTGAATGATATATTAACAAAACACACACATCCAATAACTCTCTGCCACTGAGGTTCTGGGCACATGAACTTGGGAACAAACCAATCTGAACTAAAAGAGGCTTCTTTCTGAGTAAATGTGCATAACCTCCTGCTGTAAATCTTAAGGAACAGTGATAAATATAATCAACTCCCCATATGTCACATCACACTCTTCCACTTCTAATTCTAATAGGATCCTTATGGTATAATAGCAACAGAAACTGAATTAGAAGTCCGTAAATGAAATTCACATATATAAATCTGATAAAAGATAACCCCCTGCCCACAAATTAATAACTGGACTCAGTAACTCAGGTTTTGCTATGGTGCAGCTTGCCCCCTCCCACAACCTGTTGGCCTTCAGATCTATGCAACTACTATGCCTATCATCCCTAGCCAGCAGTACCCAGTCCAGCAGATCTAGAGGGTTCCAGGCTGGGGAAAGCCAATGTAGTCATTTTTAAAGGATCCATGCACCTACCTCTTAAGAGCCAATTAATTAAACTGAGCTTTACCAATCAGTTACAAAGAATGAAGAAATCTCCAAAAAGTCAAGGAAGCATGACATAGAGTGGGGACCCCCTCCTCCCCAGGTTGTTTCATCATTTCATACTTATTATTGTCCAGATGCAAGACGTACCATTTCTTTTCTGAATCTGTACTACAGCCGACTGAACAAAACTAGTCTTTGTTTTGAGCATCTTTAAAAAGTCCACCACATTGCCGTCCCATCATGCTTCCAAGGAGTTCAGGATTGCCAAACAAGCCATTGAGTTAGGTTAGGCCTGAAGATAGTGGCTGGCCCCGGGTCACCCACTGAGCATGGCTTCTCAGCAAGAATTCTGACCCTGGACTTGTGCCCAAGTCTACCCACTAAACCAGGCTCCTAACTCGAGCTCTACCTCCAGTGGTCCATTTTTGGCAGTGGAATACAGTTCTGTTGTGGGAGAGCTTGCAAGGGCTTTGGGTAAGGTCTGCAGGCTGATCGTGCAACAGCCTTCTTGAACCTAAACAGGTCTGAGTCAGATCAGGGCCTGGATGGAAGATTGCCTGAAAATTATGTCTGCCACCTGAAAAGCAAGAGACAAATAACAGGGTACTGAAAAGGTTTGTGTTTCAGTGCTAAAAGAAACAGCTCCTGTGAATCTTCCTTCTCTGCTTCTTGGTTTGCCTCCTACTCCAGCTGTGTGTGCACAAAAGCCTTTAGCACCAGGGATCCTGTGTTGTCCTCCGCAGAAACAGGGAGCAGTTAGTCCAAGGAGGACAAATTCATGGGTGCTGCACCTGGCTGTTTGTAATGTGAGGCTGCAGAACAGCAGAGGATGAAAGTGTTTGATTGTGTGGCCCAGGGGCTCATTAGGGACTAGGGTTCCATGCACATTATAAAGAATCTTGATGCACCTTGTAGTCTGTAGCTGCTGTTTAAAAGAATGCTTGCTAAGTAGCTGTTTGTTTCAAGGCACAATCCTCTGTAAGTTTAGATAAAAAAGGAATTTGCAACAGGTCTGGATATTGCGGGCCATTTTTAAATCTGAAGTTGCATATCACTAACTGTCTTCTCGGGACTGCAGGTGGTACAGTGGTTTAAACTGCTGTGCTGGTTGATCGAAAGGTCGCCGGTTCGAATCTGCACAACGGAGTGAGTTCCCGTTGCTCTGTCCCAGCTCCTGCCAACCTTGCAGTTCAAAAGCATGAAAATGCAAGTAGATAAAAAGGTACCACTTTGGTGGGCAGGTAATAGCATTCCATGCACTTCGGTGTTTAGTCATGCCGGCCACATGACCAGGGAGACTGTCTGCGGACAAGCGCTGGCTCCCTCGGCTAGGAAACGGAGGTGAGCACCGCCCCCTGGAGTCAGGCATGACTGGACTTAACGTCAAGGGGAAACCTTTACCTTTACCTTAACTGTCTTCTCAGACTCAAACTGTCCAGTTTCACTTATGGCATCAGATGAAGTGCACTGTAACTTAGGAAAGCTCATCCTAAGTATTAAAACTAGCTGAAGAACTAAGACAGTTAGTCTAGATTTGTGCTACCACTTATCCTGGCAGTAAGTGTGTATAGGACAGCAGATTGAGTCACATCTGAATTTAGCTAGATCAGGGATCATGTGACCTGGAGAAAAACAAATGTGCCACCTTGGTTTACATTCGTATGGAAAGCATGCATACACATAAAGCTGGAGAAATGCATTAATACTGACTTGCTTAATCCAGGATTGGTATTAAGAATGCGCATGGCCAAAAGCCCTAACAGGACTTTTGTGATCTGTATCCTCCCTACATAGCAATACTGTGTCTTCTGTTTGAATCTAACCCCCCCACCCCCCACCCAAAGGTACATTGCTTTATTGGCCATAAAGCTGCAACCTTCCTATGGGGCAGACAGCCTAGGGAATCCAGAGATGACCGAATAGTCAGAGATGACTGAAAGTCAAAGTGTGGCACATCAGCTCCCCAGGCTGTTCCTTTCTCATGTCTAGTTTTGTTCTTCACTGCAGCCCTGACAGTGCGCTTCCTCACCAGGCGTTTCATTGGAGAATATGCTTCGGATTCTGGTAAGCCTTCATGAATTTGGTAGGCATGCATCTACCTTGCCTCTTGCAGCTCTCTGCATATCAGATCTCTTAAGCAGTTCCTGTGTCAAGGACGGCTCCGTCAGATACTCAGATCCTCCATGGAGACTGGCCATACGGATGAAGAAACAAGTAACTTCTTTCAAATCACTCTGCTTATTCCACCTTTTCCAAGAAGCTTTTGCCTTAGCTTTTAGTCAGTATTCCCTAGAACTAATGCTGTGTTGAATCTTTCTTTTTTTCTGTCCATCTGCCCTCTTCCTTCCCCATTTTTACTCCATTTGATAGACATTCATTCACCCTGCCAGAATGGCTTGGGCTAGAAATGGCAATTTACAGGTAAATGGGAGGTAGGAACAGGCAATTGCCCATATTATGTGCCTAGCATGCCAACAGTGTGTGTGTGTGGGCAGACTATAAAAACTCTCTCTACCCCTATTCCTGGCCTCTTGCTTGTCCTCAATAGGAATGATGAAGGAACATTTGGAGAAATTGTCAGGTTGGGTCTGGGTTTCTTGCATTTACCTTACTAAGGAGGTGGCCGAAAAGTATGAATAGTTCACACTATGTAGATAATTTTGTGTGCACCAGGACTGTCCCTTTCCAATGTGTTTTTGGGAGCTCAGGTTATTAAAAGCTTCTCCATATTGCAGAGTAAGTCCCTGTACACAGAAAACTAGATGTCACACACAAACACATGCACAGTCTTCTTGAAGATGCTTCTGGAGGAAGGCCTAACAAATCCTTTCAGACTGGGTGGCAGTGGCTGAGTTAACCTTTTCCTGATCTTTGACTTCAGAGATGCACAACCTTTATTGGCCTGCGGGCCAACTTAATTTTCACAGAATCTTTCCAGTGCTGCAGTCCAGTGGTGGGAATGGCCAGGGATGAGGTCAAAGTACATTTACCTGAAAGCCCTTCCTACCTGTAACTAAGGGGAGGCTTTTCAGCATTTTAAAGTGGCAGGGGACGTCTGCACAAAGCTGGGAAGGCATCAAATAATTCATTGTCAGGGAAAGGAGGCAGGAGCATAGGAAGGGGACCTGTCCATCCGGGGAACTCCATAGGGTCAGATGCAGATGCAGGGGGAGGGGGCTAGGTGAGCACGGATTCTAAGGTTCTTCATCTCTGCTTTAGTGGTGCATGAGCGGTGACTCCTGTGTATTTAGTCCCAAGATCAAACCTATCCCTCCTTTTCCTTGCAGAGTGCATCTATACAAAGCATATGTGTCTGGATGGAAAGCAAATCCACCTGGAAATATACGATCCTTGCTCACGAGTAAGTTATGCCTCCCATTAAGAATGCTCCCCTGTGGTTTTGAGTCTCATTATTCCCACAGTTCTTTGGGAAACTGGCGTCAAGAGAAAGTGCAATGTGGGGGTGGAGTGGGGGAACGGATTGGAGCCTGAACTGAAGGCTAGTTCAGGTGAATTCCTCAGGTCTGAACCTGTCTCGATGTGAATATTGGCACTTGTTTCAGCTGCTGCTTCATCTTCTCCTGATGACATGGTCTGTCCAGCAGGATCTACACCAAATTCAAAGCCTTGCAGCAATAGCAAAGTCCGTCGGCAGTGACATCTGCTTCAGTGCATTCAGTGGAGCAATATTGGCTGCAATAGTTTTTCAAGTTCACTTATAATAATTTTATACTGTCCAATAGCCAAAGCTCATGCAGAGGTTCACAGCATGTTGAAACATGATGAGTTTTTTAAAAAATAAAAATGTGATTGGTGAGTTCTCCACACTGTTCTGTAAAAGAGCAAAAGGGCTTCTTTCAAAGATGGCTATTTGCAGAGCTATAAAGGAGTCAAAGATTAACTCGGTGAGCTGTTTGCAGTACCCAGATTTACTAATTCATCATATTGATGATAAAAACACAATAAAAGTCATGCGTTTCCAGGGAGTGTGTGCCACTCCTGATTTGAGGAATGACACACTACGATGCTCTTAAAGTTGTGCTCAGCACCTCAAGCAAAGGGTCCCACCCCGTTTGTTCTCCTGCCTTCCAGCCTCGGCGAGGAAAGCTGTCCCTCACGGATGAGTTCCACTGGGCAGACGGATTTGTCATTGTGTACGACATCAGCAACAGAACCTCCTTTGCGTTTGCAAAGGCCCTGCTGTGCAGGCTACGGGAATGCCACACAGGGACTTGCAAAAGGTGAGACAGGAAAAGGTGACCATTGAGAAGGCAGAAGGACAAGGTGCAGAACCTCAGCCCCAGGGCCAAACCTGGGTGCTTGAGGCAGCAGTCTGCTCCTCTGGGCTGCTGGTCCAGAAGATGGTCTGAAGGCACATAAAGCACCTGCCATTCTGCAGCTGAGCAGGTCTGGGGCTGGCCTGAGCGTGGAGGGGAGACCACCTGGGAACTGCATGTAACCACTTTGAGTTCCACAATGGGAGAAAGGTGGGATAGAAATATAATACATAAATACAGGCAGTGATACCCTTGCATGGCCCATTTTTCCCCTGATCACCAATTGTGTCCTGGCCTTTACCCAATTTCTTTCCCGTTCTGAAAAGCTGAACTGCCACACCTAAACCTCCCTTACTTGTTATCCGGACATGCTGTCAGGATGAACCCACGAGGAATCCATTGTTCTAGTACTTGCGGGCTTCCTCTTATTTTTTTTATTATTTATTTAGAAAATTTCTATGCCGCCCCATTTGCCGAAGCCTTGGGGCGGCTCACCAACATATCAATTAAAATATAATAGAATAAAATATAAAACAAGTTAACAATATAAAATAAAATAAGATAAAATAAGTCGCCCAGCCTGGTCTTGCAAAGCAAATATGCTAATTATACCTTTTATTAATAATTATATTTTGTATTATATATTATTATATGATCACATAATTTAATAATGCATGATGACATAATTATTCAATAGTTTAATAATTATTAAATCAATATATTTATATATCAAATAAATTAATAATTATATTGTGCACAATATAATGTTTGGTATATTAATACAATAATTAATAATGATCACAACAACAACAACAATTTAATATCCCACCTTTTTTCCTTTCAAGGAACTCAAGGCAGCTTACATCTTTCTCCTCCTCTTCTCAGTTTTATCCCCACAACAACAACCCTGTGAGGTAGGTTGGGCAGAGAGTCTATGACTGGCCCAAAGTCACCCAGAGAGCTTCACGGTTGAGTGGGGATTAGAACCAGACCTCTAGTCCAACTATACCATACTGGTTCTCTGGTTCTATTTGATAGAATAGGACTTCAGGGAAGAAGACTTAGAGAAGTTCTCATTGGCTGGCATGAGGGATTCTGTACTCACCTTCTTTCATTGTGCAAACTTCTTGAAACTCAGCCTCCTTGATGTCCCACACTTAAATTAATTTTATATGGTGGCTGTCTTCCCTCTTTTGCCCCTTGAGCCCTGAAATGACTCAAGATATGGCACATTGAGAAGGATGAAAATTAGGGCCCGGTAAGAGGCTGTGTTACAACTCTTGCCAATGGTCCTACCTGTACAAACTGTTGGAGGATGAGGCAGAATTGTTCGCCCAGCATCTCTGCCCAGAAATCAAATGGAGAAGTTTGAGAACTTCCTTGTACAAAGCTCTAATTGAAACATTTTCCTTCCAAGAGAAGGAAAGATGTAAACCCAGCCTCTTTACTGTTTGACTTCTTGGATGTGAATGTGTGAGCTGTAAGAGAACCTCATGATCACAGTATTCACTTCTCAGACCAAGGACAAGTCTGAGAAGGCATTACCGGGGTATTCCATCCGATGATGTTACAGCGCCTCCTCTAAAAAGTGTCCCAGAGCTGTACCCTTCCATGTTCAATTTTCACTACACCACTGGTGAAGAGGATAGGGATCTTCCTACAGGATACATTTTAGGATTTCAATAAACCACAGTTCCCAAGGCTCTTGAAAGCCTGATGCTTAAAGCTGAGGAATGGGATTGTATATAAACAGAGTTCCACTGAATCTCTGCTCTTTTCAGCCTGTGATTTACATGCCACATTTTATAGAATACTATGTATTTGTTTATTTAGGGCTATGGACTCCTTTTTTTCCCAGGCACATTGTTGGGGTGGCCTACAGTATCTTCTAAAAAATAGAAAAGACCTTTAAATATATAAAGGGCAAGTAAGAGAAGCTTAAAAGCAGTGTATCTACCAAAGTGGCATAAATCATGTCAGAGCTGTCAGAATAAAATGCATGTACAAAATTGTGTTTGCAAACCTTTCCTCTTCTTGCTGTCCCTCAGAGCCTCTGAGTCCACTGTCATTTTGGTTGGGAACAAGCAAGATCTGTGCCACATGCGAGAAATTGGCTGGGATGAAGGACAAAAGCTGGCCCTGGATTACAAATGCCACTTCTGTGAACTGTCTGCAGCAGAACATTGTCAGGAGGTGGCAACCATGTTCATGAAAATCTTGAAGAATCTTACCTCTACTTCCAAAGGAAAAGAGAAAAGACGCCCGAGTGGGTCTAAATCCATGGCCAAACTGATTAACAATGTGTTTGGCAAGAGAAGAAAGTCTGTTTAGTGCCATGTTCTGAGAAGAAGGAAGATGTGCAGAAAAGGGACCCAATCCCCACAGACCAGCAGCTTGGTCTTGTAGAACTCCAACCGAAAGGAGACTATAGAACAATACTGAATTATTCACAGAATTTTCTCCTGAGGTCTCATCAACTGATGGACCTCAAGGAAAGGCGGATGCTCTCCACTGAATGGTATAGTGTTTGAGGTGACAGCAGACAATGCAAAAGTTCTGCCTGTGGTGACGAAACTTTGCCGGTGGATCCACACATGCATTTTTGCCACTATCACCAATGGGGAGGCAACCTGGGCTGCCTTGATCCACCTAAACTAAGTCATGACTAATCGTCCATTGAGGGCAATGGGTCCTGCGTTAATCATCAGACCGAAGCTGGTTGGTTCAGAGCCAGCAAGTGTGAGGGAAGCAAAGAAGCTGTGCTTGGCAGTGACTAGCTCACAGGGACTCTACATATTTTGGGTCTGCTCTAGATTGAATAGTAACCTGGTGTATGAATGTTATTTTCACCCTGCACTGTGGGGTAACAGGCTCACATTCTGTACTGTTAACTTAGTAAATCTGTAGACCTTTCCTTCCAGGACATTGCCACAAAGTGCCTGGTCTAAAACGTCCTTGAATTTCATCCTCCTGACTCATAGTCTCCCACTCCATAAACCAAACCATGCCCAGGGCACAAAAGTACCCCAGGAACTCTATAGGAATAGTTATATGGGGTACTTTTACACTGCAAACAATAGGTACTCAAACAGAGGAACAAGAGAAGGTTCAGTACAAATTATCTTGGATTCTTTTTGAAGCTAAGATTCATAATAAAATTCTTCAACAAACAGAATTAAAATCCATTGAGGGAAAACTTTGCTTTGATTTTTTAGAAGTTAGTAGGCCAAACTATTATGCAGATTTTCTTGTTTTGCATAGCCTCAGGAAGGATTCAGCCTAAAATTACCTGTATTTGCTGGTAGCTGAATGCCATTCTTGTACTGGTTGCAACTTCCCAAGTGGAAAATTTTAGCCAACACTAAGGCTTTTCCAATGCAACATTTTCCATGCTTTTGTCTGGGGTCACAAAGAACCCCAGTTGAGACTCATGCTAGTTCCTTGTTGACACGGGATGTCCCTTCCCCTGCTTCCCCTCCTGTGTGCTTTCAGTTGTACAGATTAGAATATATTGGGCAGAGACTGTCCAACTGTGCTGAAAGCAATATTGCCTAATGCCAGCTAAACTTCTAGGTATTCCATAGTTTCAGCAATAACTTGTTTCTTTATAAAATATTTCTGTGCCTTTTGCAGAGCAGTGTGATTGCAGAGTCAAGGTATTCTTGGTAATCCAGCCTTGCATAAATAAAACCCAAATATTGCTAAGAATTTGATATCATGCTTAAAGTTATTTTTGTGCGTGTGCTAGAAGTAATTTTTGTGCATGTGTACATTTATGCATAAACATGTCTGTGTGTGTATTGGGTGGGTGGATGAGAATGAATGTAAAGGTTTACTTACAATAGGCTTCCTCTTTACAGTTGGAGTCACTCAGCATATTCCCCAAAGCAGTGTAAAGTAGATCCACGAGTAACATATATCTGCATCTAATTAACATGCAAACAGAAGGCTTGTGCATCACACGGTAGTACATAAAATGCATTTTGGAATATCTCCTACCCATCACTTCTGAGAATATACAAAGCTGGTCCCAAAGCTGATCCACTGTGGATGGCTTGCCCAATTGGGGTCTCTGTTTGTGACAGTATATAGCAAACTTCAGCGTGAGGTAGCAAAGGAGGGTTACTTTCGGGGCTGTGAATGCTAAGTCTGCCAGAAGCAGAAGAGCAGAGTCACAAACTCTGTCCCCAGCTGCAGAATACAAGCAAGTGAAAGAAGGTTTATGGTCCCTTTGAGTAACAACAGCAAGAACCATCAGCATCCTTTCCATAGCACAGTAGGGGGGAGACAGAGCGGCCATGTGTCCTCTTTTACTGTCCTCTATTTGAAGTGCCACCAGAGAACTGTCCTGTGTATACAGACATCCTTTCTTGGAAGGGCTGTCCAGGCCAAGTCCAATTGAAAGACAGAGACCCATCAGGAAGAAGAGCCCGAGGGCCTTGAAGCTGCTCATCAAAAGCAGATGACTGGACAGCAGATGAGCAAGGAACACACGTATCCTGGGGCTGGATCCACTCCGACTCCCTCCCTCCTCGCATGTATATCCACTTGTGAGGGAACCAAGGTGGATAGATAGCAATATTTTATCTTGCCGAAACAGCCCTGTAAAGTAGGTTAGGCTGAAAGCCAGGCCCAAGGCTACCCAGTGAGTTTTATGGCTGAGCAGGGACCAGAACCCAGATCTCCTAAGTCCGCAGTCCTGTACTCTAGTCACCACATCAAAGTAGCTCTTGGGGATTTTGTCAGCATTGTAAAGCCACCCAAAGCCAAGCTCCTCATGACATTTCCGCCATTCTGTCCTGGATTTCCTCAGACTAGTGGCATCCGTACTTGCTGTGGGGTTTTCTGTGGCATCTGTTTCTTTGTGTGCTAAACTCATGGCACTGTTCTGGGAGAATGAACTTCATTCTCAGCAGGCTGGTGGCCTCAGATGGGCTTCAAGGATGAAATATCTACTGGGTTTAAAAAGAAATACTACTGTGCAGCTGTGGGTATGTGAATCTGTGAATAACACCCCCTCCTCCACACATTGCTGCAAGGGCTGGTTGAGAAAGAATGAACTGAACATGCTCCCCGGCATGTCTACTCAGAAGTAAATATTTCCCTCAATGGCATTTATGCTTGTAAAAGACCATGCAGGAGAGAGTGGGGCCTGTCCTGACTTTCAGGAAGGGGCTGTGAATTAGTTGCTTTACTCTCTTCTCCTCCACTCCTTCACCCCAGTGATTCTGCACAGAGCCTAACAGATCTTTTTGGAAAGGCAGATGAGATTCAAAGGGCCATTTCCCTGCATGCTTCATCTTTCCTACTTCCCTTGCGATCGCTGTTGTGTGTGATGCAGCAAGCCGGCTGCAACACACTGTAAACTCCACTGTAATGCGAAGCTTGCACCCCGAGAGCTGTGACTGCATTTTGCAGACACATCTTGCAATAGCACTTCCTGATAGGTTCAAGCAAAATTTCCTCCCAGCCCCATGTGCAACTTCCACACCATGGTAAGATGAACTGAATTTCTTTTAGAAGCATAATAGTCACGAGTTTCATATTTCTAAATTTGCACTTATTAATTTATTAAAAGCTTTTATATCCCATACCCTACAAAACGTCTCGGCAGTTTACAATAAGTAAATATACATATAGACCAGCATATTCAGTTTTTACACAGATCAGGGCTTCTGATCTTGTCCTCTTTTTGGGATGGGAGGTGATTCAAAAGGACAAAGGAGCACAATATCTCACTTTCATTCCTGATGCCAAGAGTCCTAGTCTGCACAGGTTTGCACAGGAGTCTGTGAAGTCTTCTATGCAAAAATGCATTGTGGCTCATATTCTTGAGCCATTCAAGCACACTCTGTGTGCACACACACTACCAGCACAAGCACAAGCACAAGCATGAGCCCCCACAGTGGAGACAGAAAGTTTGCTAATTATGCAAGGTAAGACACAGGGTAACTGACAGACTTTTCAAGGTGCTAGCTATGAATTAACTTTCAAGGGTATACAAAACTCATCCTGCCTTTCTTTTGGACTTAAATACATTGCAGTTCTATTGCAGTCTTTCTGAAAAGGAAAGAAAGGTGATATCATCATCATCATCATCATCATCATCATCAATCAGTTCTGTCTTCCTCATATGCTCCAGGGCCTGGGTTGTAGAGAGTGTTACCTCTTTCTGGCTTCCTCCAGCACCCTCTTGTGGCTTGTTGCTCACAACTATCTGAGAAAAAGTCTATTACAGCATTTTTCACACAGGATGGAAAATAACATTTTTTGGTTAAAAGATATTTCTACTTCTTCAAAACTTTTTGAGGTCTTCCAAGTCGGTCTTGCCATGGATAGCTGGACGGTGAAGAAAGCTCATGGGGGGAGGGGGATATGCATTTGAAACAGGTGCTGGAGGAGGACTTTTGAATACCCTGGATCAGCAAAAAGAGCAACAAGAGAGTCCAAGCCAAATCAAGCCACAACTTTCCCTGGAAACAAAAAATGACAAAACTGAGGCTGCTATCCTTTGGACACATCATGAGAAGGGAAGGCCATCATGCTAGGGGAAGCTGAAGAAGAAGAAGGGGGGGCAACTAAGAGATGGCTTGATTCCACAAAAGAAGTCACAGCCTTGAGTTACAAGAACTGAGCTGAGCGATCAAGGACAGTACAGTTTGGAGACATTCATTCATAAGGATTTCATAAATCGGAGATGACTTGCTGGCATGTAACAACAACCCCCGAGCTCACGGATGCCTTCCTTCTGTAACTGGTTGGTACCAATTTGCTGAGTAGACAACACAGCCTGACAATCAAGAAAAAATAGGAAGAATATTCACTGAAATATGAAATATGTGACGGAGTTACAAAAGGGATTCCTTTTGTGTTGAGAAGCAATTTCTCTAGATGTCAGCATGGTAGCTATGGTCAATCCTGGAGTGATTAGGAAAATGAAACTTCAGTTGTGTCTGAATAACTGAGAAAACCATATTGAATTGGACTTCCATCAATCAACACATCATTATTTGTTTTTCGGCGCCAGGCTAAGACCTTTTTATTTAAAACTTATTTTAATTGCTAAATTATTGTATTTATTAGGATTTTAAATTAGCCGAGAATGCACCGGGGGTTTTAAATGTTTTTTTTTCTTTTAAATTGTT
>NW_025335506.1:0-117426 GCF_004798865.1 Varanus komodoensis | reverse complement strand
GGGCGGCATAGAAATGTTTTAAATAAAAAAAGAAAATAAAATGTCTCTGATGTGTTGATTGTCTGTCAATTCCCAACTGGTTTACATGAGACAGTCTTCTGGCAGGACTTAAACCATTAACATCTCCTGAAACTTGAATATGTTTCTAGTTGGAAGGAAGCTTAACCTGTGCATACATCCCAGCAGCTGGTTTGCCAAACCAGCCAACAGACCTTTTGATCAGCAACAGGTCTGTATTAGATGGGGTATTCTGAAGAATAGGAAGGGGGTTATTAAAGTTTACCATGACGTAGTTTGAACTTTCACAGTGTTGAGAAACTGGGGTACTTTCTTGGACTCATGCCAGGGTTTTATGTATAGCTTCAGCTTGTACTATGTAGAAACAGTGCCAGAAATAATGTCTTGAAGCTACCTTCCTTGATTTTATTCCTTAAAGAAGGGCTGCTTTGCTGTGAGAAATGAAACTGTTTGGTTTCCTGAAGCAGCTTTACCCTCCCACCTCTGGTCTCCCAGAAGGGAGGGTTAAGTTGTGGCCTATTGACAGCCTCTAAAACCAGGGCAGACAAACAGTAAACATCCATTGCTTCTTAGCTTGTGCTTAAGTTTTTAGCTCGGCATAAGGCAAACACTAGTGACTAAGCAAATAGGGCCCTGAAAGCCATTAGGAAACCCTGCAACCAAAGGAGATATGTAACCTTTTTTTTTGCTTGATTGTTGATGGTTTATTATAGGCATCCAATAAACTGCATGTTCATTGCAGCTTATTATAGTGGTTGCATCTCTCCCTGATGATTCTCAAATATCACTAAGGCTGGACCAGGGCCCAGGAGTCAAACAAAGCCAGAATGAGTCATCTGCTGGCATTTAAGAACTTACTTCCAATCAGGGTGGCTAACGTGCTTGAGCAACTAGATAACCCGCTGCTCCCTCTGCTGGCCGCAGAGCTGCCTCCCTCAACTGACAAGAGCCTCATCCGCCATTGCTGGCCCCGCATGATCATGAGTGCAGAAGTACCTCTTCCATTGCTGGCAAGATCAGAACAAGTGACTGGGAAAGGACTGCTCTCAGCCTGAGGAAGGGTGGCTTTTCCTTATGCTCAAAACGGTAACATAATTAGTCACGTGGGCTTCAGTGCGCCATGCGCTATGTGATGCTTAACTCTCACCTGAAGGAGGACTAGCAGCCTCTAGAGCATCAGCTATTGGGAAGCATTAGGAATCCAACTACATCATGGCTTGTTGGACAGCACCTGGATGGTGCCTGTTCCTTTCCACTCCCAAGACTGGATTACTCATGGTCCATGATTGCTTGAGCTGATATCCAAGTGTTCAGCTCACCAGGTCCAGAAAGGGATCCGAACAGCTGCCGTTCCGTTGTCCCCACTCTTTCCTTTCTCCTCAAACTCATCAACATACTGTTCCTTGTCTAGATGCAGCAGAAGCAGGCTGGGATAATTTGGGCCTCACTTGTTTTAAGTCACTGTGGGTAGCTTAATTAAAACTAACAGCACAAGAGCGACTAATCCTGCTGGGCTTCAGAACAGTTTGGATGCCATAACCCTGAGTGGGTGATTAAATAAACCTGCAGAGTGGGCCTACATTGCATGTCTTTCCTTACCCACCTGTGTTCTTGGTTGCAAAGCAACCTGGCGGCTGCACCACTTCCCATTTTGGTGTTTGCTGAGGCATGGTTAGGCCTGCTGTATATAAGCATGTACTCATAAACATATTCTCTCATGTCTTCTTATTTGAACTCCATGGTCAAAGTGGTCCTTTGACCATGTATATTTGTTCTCCTGTAGCTTCTTCATCTTGATGGCATCAGTCACTTCATTGAAACCACTGAGACCATAGTTATTGAGAAGTTTTCCACCCACATGTCCCAAGAACATTTGGTGGTGGCCCAGGATGTGATCTGACCATTCATGATGCCTCAGCAGTGGTCTTCTTTCACCACAAATCTCTTTCTTATGTTCTGCTTCTTGTGTTTCATTCCTTTTTTTCAGAGAGTAAACATTTGGAAACCGTGATATTTTGTTAGAACATAAAATGGGCAACATGTATAAGACATCTGCAATCTCCTTAATTTAAATTAAATGTGCTCTTTATCTCCATACATGGAACCATCCCCAAACCTAATTTATGGAAAACCTGCCTAGATTAAGCTGAAACAAATCATAAGAAGGAAGAACAGCTCTGGTCCATCAGACCAACAGGGACTGCTGGCTCCAGTGTCTGAATAAGACCTTTAAAGGAGCTGCCCATGGTGCTGAAGGCAATTTGGGCTGAGGTTCAGCACTGTGCATACTTCCTTAAGAGGTTGGACTAAAACCAGAGTAGATACAGTGAAGTCTTCAGACACCCTTAATCCAGACCAAAAGCCTATCTAGCAAAGCATTCTGTTCACATAATGGCCAACCATCTGCCTGTGATGGGAAGCCCACAAGAAGTGCATGAGTGTGAAGGAACAGCACCTTCTCACTCATGTTTCCTAGCAACTGGTATACAAAAGCATGCTGCCTCTGATACTGAAGGTAATTAAGTATAATATTATGGGGTTGTTCCCACATAGGAATCAGAAGTGCTACAGCTTATGACAGTGTGACTATAGCAATACATGGACATCGTTTTAGAACAGACAGAAGGCCAAACCAGATGCTTCTTCAGTGACATAGTTAGCAACTGTGCCTATCTTTAAAAAGCAGCAGGTCTGATCAGGGTGGGAGCAATTCTTACTAGGGCTGCCCTAAGCAGAGAGCGGATGTTCATCTTTTCCTTTCCCACCAACAATCCTGAAAAAAGCTTCCCCCACCAAATCAGTTTTCACCCCTCTATACATGTTTAGTTCTGAATGTTCAGGTGAACACCTGAGCAGCAGTAAAGAGAGAGAAAAAATGGGTGGCAGAGAGAGAGGCTGAGAGAGAGAGGGGAGCGAAGGAGTGGTATTGCTCATATTTTGCTCTGCTTCCTCCTCCGCAGGATTTGGCCCCATGCACTGGTAGAATGGAGCCCCAAACTGACTCCCTTTAAGTAGACCATAACAGAAAAAAGAGGGGTTCACCAGGAGAAGAGCTCCTCACGAGCACCGTGAAGCAGTGTCCCTCTTCCGCACTACCTGAAGCCACCTTCTGGATTGCTGCACTAGCCACACAAGGAATGTGCTGGTTGGGTACCCTGTCTTCCACAGGCTTTTGTGGCCTTCCTTTCAGGTCAGCTCGGCTTACAAGACCAGACCGAGTACATAACGAAGCTTGTGAATGCATGGGATGGGTTCTGATAGGGCTCACCTCAACTCTAGCCTCAAGCAGCCTCAAATGAGAAAGACAGAATGATAAAACCAGCTGACAGAGGAAGTTGCTGTTCTGTGGATTATATTTCTGAAGATCTGAGACTGCTAAAAGTCAGCCTGGTGTGAGACAGTTTAATTCACCAATAGAAAGAAACTGGATTCCCAAACTCAGGTCTCTGAGTTCATCTGGCCTCCGTACTCACACCTCTTTTTTTTTTTTAATTCCCAGGATTTTCATCTTCCAACATTCCAAACTCCCACTCCTGGTAGCCATTTAATATCACAGCTATTGATCAGAGCAGATGCCAAAGCATCTAGTAATAAATACACTCTGAAGTTGCTCTGCTGTTACTCTGTCTGCCTTTTATATTTTGCTTGATTGCACTCGTAGTTCTTGCTATATTGCTGCCCATCCCCCTGCAATCACTGACTGGCCACGATAGACCACGGTGGGTCATAAGCCAAGTGTGGCTTGTTGTGTTGTCTGAACCCAGCAGTATGATTTGTTAACCACTATGACTGTGTTTAGTCCAGGTTCACAAACCTCCATGGCTTATCTTGTTGTATGAACCCAGTCTCTCTTCCTTCTTCCCTCATCTTTCACCACATTTATAGCCAGAGAATTTCCAGCTCCAGCACTCCGCAAAGTGCTATCAAACAACCTTTGGTAACTGAACACATCCATGCCTGGGATAGAAAGAAAATGTCCACACAAACAGATTTCCCCCCTCTTCCATTTTGCATCTCCTTGATGCCTCTTTGCTTTCAATGTTTCAGTCAAGTCCTTTACTCAAGCACTCTTAGGCTCAAAGCTTGACTTTTCATCTCCCACAATTTAACTTGCCAAGAGATCTCTCCCTCCCCGATTGCATGCAGTTGGTGTAAGATCCTGGCACTGGGCCACTTTGCATTCTGAGCTAACGTCTTTCTTCCTTGAGTGGAGCTTCATGTTTCATATGGAGAATATTATCTTCTTTTTAAGCGTCTCTTCCTCCACTGTAAACTGAGCACATGGAGTGGTTACTGATTACTACTTACGCTAATACGTTACGTTACTATCAAAGCAGAGTCGTTCATGCCTTCCTACAGCCTACCTAATGTTTTCTCTATCAAAGCCTGATCAACTTGCAGGAATTTTGAAGGTACTGGGTATTTGCCATTCTGAACAAAGTCAGAGCTGATTTTACAACAGTAACCATAAATCAGGATTCTTTCCCCCAGTCTGCCAAAAAAAGAGGCATATTACACATTTCTTTACCTGAATGCAAGAAGATGTCGAGATAAAACGTGTGTAGGCTAAACTGGCTTTACTTCTGGTTGTACCTTTGAAGTGCAAACCTCCTATTCTTAGCATTTGTTGAGCAGCAGGTGAATGGAGATCATGTGAAATTGTGTTACCTCCAGGGTGAAAAACAAGTTTCAAGTGCATGACCTATGCATGTTTAGGCAACAAAGGGTTGAACAATTCCCAGAATGCCCAGCCAGCCATGCTAGGTGGGGCATGCTGGGAATTGTAGGACCCTGGCCATACAATTCAATGGGGCTTTTTGAATCCTTCCAGACCTCAAGGATTTGGAGCATCCTATGAAAGTGGAGAGTTGGAGACAAAGGTGCAGAGTGGGAGGTATGTGAAAAGAGGTGACAAAGTTGCTATAACCCCAGAGTTGGTCTCCAGAACAGCCAGGTAGCCTCATCATCATCATCATCACCATCTTTCATTTTTATACTACTCAATAGTGAAAGCACTCACTCCAGGGAGTTCACATTGCTAAGAAAAGAAACAAGAGGCAAAAGAGAATGCAGATTTCCATAAAGTGTTGGTATAAGTATCATTTGACTAGAAATTCAATCTTTGTTCAGAAGACTGTGACCAAGTGATCTCTGTGCATACTAAGTTTGCTACCAGGTGCAAGTTATTCCCAGTCTTAGAAGAAACTTTCCAGAGAAGCTCTGTGTTGTGCTCTTTCCAGTGTCTGGGAAAGATCTTACCATTTCAGGAATGTTAGTCTTTCCATTTCTATATTTTAAGACCTTTACTATATATATTTTACATCCTTGTAACTAGCTTTCCACTTGGATTCTATTTCTATTTTATCTAGTAGCTTGAAGCTTGTTGAATATATTCTATGTGGCATTTCATGATTGTAAATGTTGTAAACCACCTGGAGATCTTTGGCTACTGGGCAGTAAAGAAATGGC
Organism: Varanus komodoensis; assembly: GCF_004798865.1. Classification (NCBI taxonomy): domain Eukaryota; kingdom Metazoa; phylum Chordata; class Lepidosauria; order Squamata; family Varanidae; genus Varanus; species Varanus komodoensis. The sequence goes on along the minus strand of NW_025335506.1, from coordinate 111,939 downwards.
AGCAACAACAAAATCATTATGGGTGCCAAGATGAGGAAGATGTAACTTAACCCTTCCCCACCTTCACCTGCATTAACTGCTGAGTATGTCATCCCCAGTAGTCTTAATCCCCCCTCCTTGCAAGAAGCTTTCAGGGGAGAAGAAGCAGAGGAGGAAGAAATTAATTCCCCTTCCTTCTGACTGGCTGATCCTCCCTTTTAAGTGCGTCCCATCTTGCATTTCCTTTATCTCATCAAGTAAGGTTGGGAGCACGCATTTGCGAAGATAATGCCTCGGTCCTCCCTTACTTTTATTAGAAGAGGAGCCCTGCTGAGTCTTGGTGGCTCGATGGAAAAGTAATAAGACAGAGTTGTGATCTGAACATGCACACATCAATCCGCCAGACACCTAAACAGATTGATAAGTGAAGTGTTCCCAGGTCAACTGTTACCAGAATGGAGTGCTTATTTGTCTCCAATTAGAAATGAGATGCTTGGTGACAGATAATAGAGAAGGGAGGCATAAGAAGGGAGGGGACTTATTTTCTTTCTTCTCTTTATCAAACTCACTTGATTTAATACAAGGCATGCATGGTTAATGACGGTTTTGAGTGATACCTGTATGTTTTATAGGTGCATAAATTGGTTGTAGTAAAATCTTATACATCCTATATCACCAGGTATTGTTTCAGCCTATTACAGGCGATGTCTATCCAGAGTTGACTGGATTGTATTAATCTGATCCTAGTTTAATGATGCCTTAACATTTTTATGGGAGAATTTAATGTTTGCAATATCCATGTTCCTTATTTGAAAGTGTGACTTATAGGGTCTCATCTTCCTTAAATTATGAAATCCTTCAGCTAATAAAGGAAAATGATTATGCTTTGCAAAAAAGAAAAAAAGGAGGGGGAGGCAAAGTCATTTAACAAGCCATATAGCTGTCTATTGTAGGGCTTTGCATAATAATTGTAATTTAGCTATTAGGAATTCTAAAAGCACTTTATCAGTGATAGCCTGCAATTCTGAACAAAAAAGAAAGAAGGAAATAAAGAAAGAATTCACCACCTAAAGACCATGTTTTCCAAGCACACAGCGATTAAAACAAAAAACAAAAACAGCTCAACACAACAAAAAGTACCCAGATTCATTATAGATCAATAATGTGTTTGTTAATATTGCTATTAAGGGCATTAAAGTTCTTCTGAAATGAGCAGATGTTGACAGTAAATGAGGAGGAGTTGACATAATCTAATATTAATTTGTCATCTTTTTCTCTTTGAGAAACAATCTAATATTAATTTGTCATCTTTTTCTCTTTGAGATTCAATTCAATTCAGAATGGCAGCAACAGGCAGGTTGATAAAATACAGGAGCACAAGCTTTTCTGGGGTGCCTATGGACCTGATGGTAATGTGGAGGTCTAATGGTGTTATCAGGGTATATTGCAAATCTTCACCCTCCCCAAATCTAGAAGACAGTCCTCTGTTCGAAGATTGTCAGAGGATGGTCCTTTCTTTCCAAGGTATCCTCTGTTTACAAAGACTGTCCAGTCCAGGTCTGGTTTAAAGCCAAAACACCCTAAGAGCAAGGGACTTGAGGCTGCCCTTCAGCAGCACCTGGACTAAGGTAGGCTAAGCTGGAACCTGGTCAGAGCCCTCCATGGTGAGATGTGCAGCATTCACATTTCAGTCACAATACGTATTCCTATCACAAGCAACTTCGCTCTGTATTTAGGTTCGTCTGTGTACGCAGGCTTAAGAAAGCATGCATACCAGCAATTGCAGGAGCAAGCGTCTCCAGAAAACCATGCCTGTCTCTCTCCCAAAGAGAAGCCCGTTGCCCATATAGCATTCCTCAGTTATACAGAGGGAAATAGAAACCAATCCAGCTGCTTAACAAACACTTGTCTCCAGGCTTTGATGTTGATTTACAAAAGACACAGGCTGTCTTGTGTCAGAACAAAATGTGAAATATGGGTGACTACATCTGGGGTTATCACAGGAAGGTGTGATGGACTACATCCCGAGACTTCTCAAAATATGTACCGATTGCCTTTTCAATACATACCCCAATCTACTTTTCTACTTTCTCACCAGGCCTAGTTGACTGGAATATATTGAAAATCCTTTACATTCTGAACTGCATATCTGTATGGATCAATCAGCACGTGCAGTTAATGTGCACTCTGCCTTTGTATGTTCTCTTTTCTAGCAATACACGCTCTCAGTTATGGTGATTCACAAGTGGCCACAACTAGATGCCACCCAACCTTTTGATGCATTGGAGGATGTGAGATATTTAGCCTCTTCTAATCATTCAGGGGTTCTTCTAGGCTGCTCCCTTGCATTTCAGACAAGCTGTGGCCTAGGAAAGGGGTGGTGATGTCGTGGAAACCTCTCAGCATGGAATGGCTCTGTTCACCCCAATTGCAGGCTATTAGAATCCATCCCTGATTCCGTGATCCACTTCACAGTTCTGATGGCTCCGAATGGCTTCCTCCACTTTGCTCTGCTTGGTCAGAAGATGGCCAGAGCTTCCTCATGGAAAGGGGTGAATTCTAAGCTGAGCCAGGGCCAGGAACACATTTGCTCAATGGCCAAGCTGCAACATAGAAGCAAGGGTCTAGATGGAGAGCATGGGCAGGAAGAGGTCCTTTGCTAGATGGTTTGGAGGCATGAAACCCATGGGGATGGCCTTGGACAAGTTGGGGGACCATGTGTCCTCTTTCACAGTGGGCCACCCTCAATCTGAAAGGAAACCAGAGAACAATCCCCTATTTCAACGTATGCTCTATTTGGGGAGAGGATTTGCTCAATTCCAGTTCAGACATAAAGAACCGTAAGAATTGCTGTCCATTGATAGTGCACACCTGAGGCTGAAGCCAGGTGGGTCAGCTGGTCAGAGTCTTCCACACTATGGTTAAATGTATTACATTTTATTTAAGTTGCAGTAATAAACTGCAGATATGTGCCACCTATATATATGGCTAACATTAACACTTAAAGCCCTAAACAGTTTGGGCTGAGGTTACCTGTATGTGCCAGCCCAACTTCTGAGAGCATCACTGGAGGTCCTTCTCAGAGTCCCCCCTCCAAAGGAAGCTAGAAGGGTGGGTACCAGGAGAAGTGCCTTCTTGGTTGTGGTTCCCCATCTGTGGAATCAGATCCCCAAAGAACCGTGCCTGGCACCCACGTTTTGTTCCTTTCAGCACCTGGTGAGAATCTTTTTATTTTCCCAATATATTAGAAACATAGAAACAGAGTGAGTCAAAAGGGGCCTCCCGGGCCATCTAGTCTGACCACCGGCTCCAACCAGCTCCACTCACGGCATGCCCACCATGTGCACGTCTAAATTAATACTTATATTATAAATATAATCTAAGTATAAGTATATTAATACTTAGATTATTATCTTCATCTTTTACTATATTTTACTGTACCTGTGAGACTGTTTTAGCTGTTGTGGTGGAAGATAAATTACTGTATAATTTACTTATTTGTTTATTATATTTATTAGCTGCATTGTTGTGATTTTATCATGTGTTTTATATTAATTATTATGATTTTGATTTGTAAACCACCCAGGAAGACTTTGGGGTGTTTGGCAGGGTAGAAATATAACAATAATAATCACACACACACACACTCCAGCATATGCCAATTTTATGCAAATATATGTGTTCTGATCCTGCTGTAACTTGCCCCTTTATGTTAGCTACACTTCAGATGCCACACAAGCCACATAGCGTCTGTTTTGCCCCTCTTATACATTTGGCCTCTTCCTTGTCTGCTTTTAAACAGGCCTTGACAACCCTTTCATTTTGCTGTGGTCTGAGCTAAAGGTGCACTGTTGGATCTGCTATTTTTATAGTATTGCCAGTTCATTTTTTAAAATGTTTCAAATGAAATTACTGGAATTCCTGTGCTGGACAATAGAATGTTTCCCAGACTGCTGGTTTAGTTTTATAGTATTTAATAAATTTGTTTTATCTGTATTTTATGAGTTAACACAGAACGTAAACTGCCTTGAGAGGGCTTCCTCTGGCCATGAAAGGTGGCAAGAAATACAGGAAATAAATAAACATAAATACATAAAACATTTTTTCAGGACTTAAGACACTGCTGCAGAAATCTCTCTCTGCTAACAGTAGCTTGTACAGAAGAATGTTAAATGTGATGATGATGATGCTCTCATGTTTACCTCAGAAGGTGATACCAAGTTGTAGGGTATTTAATTTTTCCCTTCTTGGAAGCTTAAAAGGCACGAGGGTTTTGGGTGGGGGGACTATTGGGGGTTGTTTTGGCACGATGGAGAGCTACCTATTTACACACAGATGCACATTAAGAGCATTGCGACATGACAGAGAGGACTAAGGACTAGCAGCGACAGCACATAACTGAGGAAAGCGTGGGATCCCTGGAGAAAGGAGCAGACATGAGAAGCAAGAGGAGGCCTGCTGTGATTTGGGGGCTCGAGCTGAAGGACCGAGCCCAAGGACCGCCTTCCCCACCCTGCCCTTGGCTTGGAGAAGGCTGCCCAAGGATGGGCCACTTCTGCGAAGAAGAGCGATGGCATGGAAAGTTCTCTCCATTGCAATATACAAGGCCCCACCACTGGAATTATGGGGTACAAGCCATAGTTGACTTTTTATGACTGGGGTGAAGAACCTCAGGCCAAGCAGCAAAATCGAGCCTTCCCTCTTTGCCTGACTACTGCTTCTTTGGACATTTCCCAGCTCTTGTGCCTCTCTCCCCATTGTAGAGGAGAGAAATACCTCCGAAGTGTCAGCTTAAGCGCTTACAGAAAAAGTCTGCCACTTGGCCCAGCCCTGTTCACCTTTGCTCTCCTCTCACCAATTTTATGTCCCCCCCCCCCACCTTCAAGAGTACCTGCAAAATGGAATTTGGCCTGCAGGCTAAAGAGCGCTGTCCCCTTGCTTTGCCCTGTGAGGGAATTCAGAAACAAGCACTTTTTAAAGGCTTGCACCCTGAGGGCAGCCAGTGTCAAATACGTGGACCCAAATACATGAACTGACTGCTTTAGTGCAAAACCTGCAGGTGAGGGCGAGGCTGCGAAGTATTTTTCTTCATACTTCCACAAAGGGACTCACAGCATCAAGATGGCGAGGGTCTTTCTTCAGGGTGCTCATTCATTCTTCCGTTTCTGAATCAGTTCTTACTTTGGGGTTGGCAACTTGGTAGGCACTGCCAAATGCCTTGGATTACAAGTTCCATGATCCCTGACAATGGGCCACGCTGGCTGGGACTGATTGACAGTCCAACATGTGTGAAGCTCAGCCATTCATCTGCCCCTGTCTTAAATCATATGCTACCTGTGATCATAGAATTGGAACAAAAATTTAAGCAGCGCTCTTTTTCCCTCCGAGGTAGCATTCTCCCTTGTAGTTTCCTTTAGGATGGTGTTGTTAATAAATCACTTTTGTGTACAGAATATGCAAACAAAGCAAAACAAAACAAAACAAAGCAAAATAAACAAAACCCGTAATCCTAAGCGGCATCATTCCCCATCAGTTCTTGTCTTACCTCTCTGTCTATGCAACTCACCCATTCCTCAGCAGTACTTACCAATATGAGCTGCTGTGCTGAATTAGTGCAGCCCTGGGGGTCCTCAAGTCTATCTGGGAGTTACACTACAGATTCCTCCAGAGCATTAATCCTTTGCATGCAGGGCCATATTCATGAAGGACTTTCATGGCCTTGCCCCATGGACAAGACTGCTGTGTGGAAGCTGCATAAGACCTGTGCAAGACAGCAGGTGTAAGACCTGTGAAAGCATATAGTCCAGGTGGGCCCCACTTGGGTCCCTGTGCAATGAGATATCAGACAGAACCCAGAGGAGGAATTCTGGGGGCACAGAGAGAGCAACCAGTGCATGAGATAGATTGATTGATACTTCTTGCCTCCTGGACACATGGCAAAGTTTCTCACACAAGGAGGAAGGGGATTACTGCAGCTTTATGCTAAGGTAGTCTCCTGTGTCAACTTTCAGCTTCCGGTGACTATTTAAAGGTCATTTGGGAGATTCTGCCTCTTTTACTGGTGCTCTTTGGAGGCAGGGCTAGAGCACACGCTTTGTGCGCCAAAACATTCCTACTTTCATTGCTGGCCTATTGCAACAGGGCTAAATAAAGTCGCCTCCCTGAAGCCCTGAAGAGCTTGGATGAGTTGATGGCTTGACTCACAGGGTGGGATGAGTATAGGCTGTTATTCAACTGTGGATTGTTGCTGCAGCAGGGCTGTGTGGTTTGGAACCTATCTGTGCCAACAAGCTTTGACCTCTTAACTGTAAACACCCCATAAGGAGAATCCATGGTTTGTTGTTGGGTTGCGAACTGTGGGTTGTTCACCCTGGCTTGTTATTACTTATTTCATTTCTATACCACCCATCAGCTGAAGCTCTCTGGGCAGTTCACAGCAACACATTTAAACATAATGTAAAATATACCCGATATAAAATATACCCAACATATTAAAACATCATTTAAAAGTTGGCAGGCCAAATTTAAAACCAAATACAAAAGAGAAAAACCAAAATTATATGTTAACAAGATCTAGTCAGGACTTTTTTTGTCATAGAACGCACCAGAATGGCGGTCCTGCACCATTTTTTGATGGATTTTTCCAAGTGATTGTGAATCGCCCTGTTGGGTGTAGCAGATCGGCGGCAAAAATCATTAACATAGTGCCTGCGGGCTGCTTGTGTGTCGGCGCTGATTGTGAGGGCGCTGCTCGGCTTGGGATGCTGCTCGGCTTGGGACTGGTCGTGTGGCCGCATGCTGAGGGCTTACTGCCGGCGGTGACCATTATGTTTAAGTGTGTGTAGAGTGACTGGCTACATGCAAGAGGTAAATAAGTTTCTATTTCAAAAAAAAGTTGGTGAATTGAAAATCTTTTTTAGTGTAAAAGTGTGACCCCAAGATGTGAGTTCCAGCACCTTTTTTTTAACCAAAAAAGCACTGGATCTAGTTAGTCCCTGTCTAAAAAGCAGTGGGCCCAGTAACTAAATAAATGTCCAGCAGGAGAGGCTGGTCTTTATCTGGCACAAAAAGGATCGTAAAGTTGGTGCCAGGTGGGCCTCAGTGGGGAGCTCATTCCATAATTGGGGGGTCACCACAGAAATTGTCTTCTCTTTTTCCCCACCATCGGAGCCTCCCTTATCTTATGTCATCTCAGCTGGGTTAACACAGTACCATAACCCATGTTTCCTCAACAACCCAAACTCAGCCCATACTCAGCCCTTGCGTGTGGGTCATCACATTAGCAGCTCTGGGACATGGGTTCACACAAGCTTCCCATGTCCCAGAGCCGTTGTTCACTAGCTACTCCTTCCTTGCACATTTAGACAGCACTCAGACAACATTTGCCTATCGTGTCAGTGCGTGAGTCAAACCGTGCAGGAACAAAACCTGGGATGCTGTCAATTACTTAGACATTTTAGATGTTTAATAGTTCGTTAAGTAGCATAAAAGTAAAATGCATAACATTTATGTACAACAGGAACTGGGAAACGTGGCCTGTGGGCAAGTCACTATGGGGAAACATATAGGTGAAGGCATGGCCTTCAGTACTGCATCCCTTTCATTTGTATGCTACACACGCACACACAGGCTGCAGCTCCATGCACAGTGGCTTTTCCATATGTGGGGGCCGGGCCAGTCAGCGTAAAGTCTCCATGCGGTCTGCAAAGCGAAGTGGTCCGGCTGCCGAGCTGCACTGGACTTCCTTAGCATTCCTCCGAATGGGAGCGCCGTTAACCGCTGAACCGAAACCAGGCAGATTCATTTTGGTTTGTTTTCGTGCAGAGTAATTAGGAGAATGTTAATGGCTTCCACTCAATATGTGCCATACATTCCATCAATGCAATGGCCACTTCAGGAACACGTGCTTTCGGCAGTTCAAGATGATCGTTGCCAAAAGAACACTTCTGTTGCGACGAGCATATTTATAAAGACGGAGGCCATGCTGAAAAAACTGAGTGTTTGGGACTTCGTACAATTCTCCCTCCTTCTCCCTCTCTCAAAACAATGTGATCACTCAAGTACCAATTTTGGTGCGCTCATTCAGAAAGGTATTCCCATGATGGCCATCCAGACCCGCTCCTTCCTGGCCTTTGGCTCTTGCAGGTTTTTTCCATTTCGCTCCTGTCTGAGATACACCATAATTGATATCCCCTCGAAGTAGGATGTGTGTGTGTTTTCCAACGACTGTCAGTTATATAGGAAGAGAACAGTGAGAAAATCGCTAGCACTGATTAACAGCCTCAATTATCAAAGAGGATGCTTTCAGGGCCTGTAATGGCAGCAAGGCGTTTTGTTCTGCAGAATCTGTATTAGGCAGATCAGGTGGGGCCCAGAAAATTGCTCGCAGAGCTTCAAACGATCAGGTAGATGCAGAGAAGGTGTTTGCTCCATTGCAAGCAACTCCCCCTTAAGTCTCTGAGCATCTGAGCCTGCTTTCCTAGCAGGTGCAAATTCCTCTGAGCTGACTTGGGTCTTTTTGCTTTCTGTGATGATTCAGAAGCATGTGGAGGGATGTGTATACAGGCACTTGCCCACTGTGGCCTTTTAAGTGGACTGGAGGATGGAACAGGAAGTAAAGTGCCCCTTTTCTTACTGTTTGGCAGGCTATGGCTGTCTGGCTCCCTTTGGGCAGCTGCCCCAAGCAGTAGATGCTGGGAGGTTGGAAAAAGTGGAGAGAGGAGAGAGGAGAGGTCCACTTGGCTTCCTAACTTGGATGGCGGTATTCAGGTATGGTACCCATTGCCAGTGGTGAGGAAAGATAATCAGTCCAGGTAGATTTTTCACATGGAATGGGAGAGGGCGTTGTTTTGTCCTCTGGCAGGAAAAATCCTTGGGCTGGCAGTGCGGGTGAAGGAGAGTCAAATTCAGGAGTTCCATGCCTAGTACGGTCCTCCCACCTCCCAGGATTCCTGCTTTCTCTACCCATTTTCACCTTGGGTGGACGAGGGCTGCATGGTGAGGACATCACGGTCTGCCACTGGCGGTTCCGATCCTCCCCATTTCTGGTCAAGCCAGTTTCATTTCCGCTTTGGATGGCCAAGGCAAAGGTTCCCAGGGAGTCCCTCCTAAGACCGTCCCACACATACCTTCCTGGATCATCGCGACGATCCTGCTCCCTAACACAGAATCTATTTGAGCCAGATTTTGAGCCCAATCTGATAGAAGGACTGCCATTACTTGGCAGTCAGATGCATATTTAGAAGGAAAGCAGAGGAGTTGAAGATGGGGAGCTAGCCACCTGTCCTGACTTGACCTCCTAGGTAAGAGTTCCAATAAACCCTCTATTGCAGTGTGATCATTATTGTTATATTACTTTTATAGCCCATTTACTTTTTTCTTGCAAGGAACTCAAGAGAGTACAAGAGTACATAATCTTTTATCCTCACAATATCCCTGTGAAGTAAGTTAGGCTAAGAGTCCATGACTGGCTCAAAGACACCCAGTGAACTGCATTTCAAGTGAGGACTGGAACCTGGATGTCTGAGTATCTGAGTCCCAGTCTAACAACTGCATCACACTGACAATTATAATTGATACCTTCTTCTTCCTCCTCCTCCTCATTTTCCTATTCCTAAGTCCGGAGTGATTTACCTGGTCCCCCTCCTCTTGCCTGATTCTTCACAGCAACCCTGTGAGGTAGCTCCAGCTGAGAAGCAGTGACTGGCCCGGATCACCCAGTAAGCTTCAAGGCAAGTGGGGACTCGAACCTGGATCTCCCGAGTCCCAGTCCAGCATCCTCACCACGACACCACACTGGCTCTCAGTAACTCTAGTCATGAGCAAGAAGCCTTCATAGATGCAATCAAGATCAGCAGAGGCAATGACAGAGAAAGTCCCATGCCAAAAGGTCCAGCCAGGAAGAGCAGGAACAGAGTGGGACAGGCAGCACCTGCTCACCAAGCCAGTGCCCACAACACCCCTATTTCGGAGAAGGCTGGAAGCTTTCCAGATTGTGGGGAGTTGTCCCTACAAGGGCTGCCCACAACTGTGCAAGGTTTTATCCAGGGGAGTGGCTCCTGGGCACTGTTCTCCTGGAAGGGAAGCCCTCTCTCACCTGGGTGTCTCTGCCTTGCCCTCTTCTGACAGTGGATTGAAGGAGACATCCCTGCTGTATCCCTTCCTGCAGGGCTCCCATCCTTCCGCCCGGCTGCCAGGTGATGGCCCTGAAGGTAAGCAGAGGCCTTCATTTTGGTGGCCTCTTCTCACTGCAGAGGACTGGCTGCACCCGTCCCCAGGTCTTCTCCCTCCAAGCCAGAATCACATCTGAAGCTGGATCTCCTCTGGGCTGGAGCAAAGCCCTCACTCGCTCTCCAAAAGTGTGACTCTGTGCATTGACCTTTGCAGGCCCATCCATGGTGCTGGTTGGCTAGCAAAGAAGATGCAAAGCATATGCCACAAAAGACATTAAGTTGACACCGTGGTCATCACATGCCTTGCAAGACCCTCATTTTACTGCTGCATAAGGTCAGTGAATCAGACCTTTAAAATCGACACAGTAAAAAGTGCCAAAGGTGTGGACAAAACCTTTTCCCTACAGCTTTATTTTTAGCCACAATAGAAGAGATCAATTTCCAAATTACACATCAGTTGAGGCAGAACACCCTGGGAAAAAAATGTGAGCTCCAATGCTCTGACAGAGGATACATTATATTCATGAATTACCAGTGCCCTTTATGACTCACTTAAAGATGGAGAAATGCACGGAGCCACAAGTGACTTAGTAAAAGGTCTGGGGCTAGTATAAGGGAAGATGAATATGTCTTATGCTGTCAGCAGATACACTGCACAGAATAAGCAAATGCAACATTGAAGAGTGAATTTAAATTAAGTTCTTCCTTATTTTAGAGTCTGGTAATATATGTTGGAGGTTTCTTCCCTATTCCACTGTGCAAATGACTGAAGCGTCCGTGTTTTGTATTTCTTTTAGGAACAGATACAATGATGGAGCCGAACCAAAGTTACGAGAACAATTTTGAACGTTGATTGGAAAATGAATATGTTGATTCTCCCCATGGTTTCAGGGAAATTTCTGCCAGGGCTTCAAAGGCAACTTATGGCCCTAAATATGCTTCCTGTTGCCATATTTACTATGCAATAAGGGATCTATAAAAATAGCAAGGACACGTTGAATATCCAACATGCTTATGATTTAGACTAATGTAACACACCATTTGCCACTGATTATTTTAGTTAGTTAAGCCATAAAGTCTCCTTTAGATAGGAATAGCAAGAACCTGAACCATTAATAATAATTATTGCAAATGTCACTGATTTTTAGATGATAAAACTTAATAGACTATCGCCATTAAAACATGTGCTTCTTATAATGAGGCTGTATACCAGCCCGCACTTGGCTAGTTTCTTGCCCATCACGTTATTCTTGACAACCTTCATCGGCAGCTGTGCACACCCGAGATACTCTTAATAGCAAAAGACACAAATTTGCTATGCAGCTGCTATGATACTGAGAGTGGATTATTTTATTAATTGTGAACAGAACAAGGGACCAGGGACACAGAGAAAGGGATGAGGCACAGAACAAGGGCAAGATAAATAAGCAGTTGTTGTTTGCCATCAATTCATCTCCAGCTTATGGAGATCCTATGAAAGATGCCCTCCAGAATGTCCTATTCTTGACGGCCCTGCTCAGTTCTTGTAAATCTGAGTCTGCAGCTTCTTTGGTAGAGTCCATACATCTCATATTTCAGCTCTTCTAAATTCAAGGCTGTGGCTCCTGGATGGACTTCCGTCCGCTCCTAGTTGGTCCTTCTTTTCTTCTGCCTTGGGCTTTCCCTAGTATTAGGGTCTTCTCCAGTGATGATACTGAGCTAGAATTTGCTTCATTAGATCATTACAGTCACAGTTGTTATACTTATGCACAACCTATCATTGCTATCACCCAAACCAGTGCTTTTTTTGTCATAGAACGCACCGGAACAGAGTTCCGGCACCTTTTTTGATGGATTTTCCAAGTTTTAAAAGTAACTTTAAAATTTAAAAGTAAATTTGATGTTTGGTCCACGTGGAGTTGAATCGCCCTGTCGAGCGTAGCAGGTCAGCGGCAAAATAATTAAAACGGTGCATGAGGGCTGCTTGTGTGTCGAGTCTGATGCATGCGTACTTTGTCCGCACTGGTTGTGATGGTGCTGCTCGGCTTGTGGTGCTGCGTGGCTTGTGATTGGTTGTGTGGTCATGCGCTGAGTGCTTACTGCGGGCAGCGACCGTTATGTTTCGTTACACAACTGATGTGTGTGGGTGTGTGTACAGTGATTGATTACATGCGAAAGGTAAATAATTTATTTTTTTAAAAGTTGGTGAATTGAAAATCTTTTTTTAATTTTTAGTGTAAAGTGTGACCCCAAATTTAAAAATGAAAAAAAATTACTAATTACTTCTCAACCACTGGTCCTGCTAATAAAAAAGCCAAAATATTAACAGACACAATGACAGAACACATAGATACTAAGAGCAGGGAAAGGAGTCGAGAAGATTTGTTGGACAAGAATTGGGCAAAACTTTGGAATTTTCTATGAACATTTGCCTTAAATACAATAAATTAAATTTATGTTAAGAACTGAATATATAATTTTTAAAATAAAAGATTGACAAGATGTGAGTTCCAGCACCTTTTTTCTTACAAAAAAAGCACTGACCCAAACTATTTAATATTGGGCAGAAATCGCAGCATCCTGTGGCTCATGGATGACTTTAATAAATACTTCCAATGAAAAATGCTCCAGACAAGCAAAAGTCCTTAAGTACATAAGCATCCACTGAAGGATTTTATTTTATGTATTACATTTATATGCTGCCTTTCCTCCAAGGACCGCACAGGGGCAGACGTAGTCCTCGTGCCCATTTATCCTCTGAAGAATATAAAATGAGTTACACTGATCTGGACCAAAGGCTTGTCTCATCCAGCCTTCTGCTCCCACAGCGGCCAACCTGATGCCTGTGAGAAGCCCACAAGTAAAACACAGAGTAACAGAGCTCTCCCACTTGTGTTCCCCAGGGACTGCAGGGAGGTGTACTGTCTCTGACTGGTAGCCATGGGTCACTGCCATTTCCATGGAAGTCAGTGGAGACAGAGCAGCTAGTCCGAAGCGATCCAGTGGGCCTCATGGTTGGGTGGGGCTTGGCTGGTCTCCTCCATGCTAAGCGCTATGTGATACTAGTTTACTGCACTGATGTGGAATCATGCATGCAAGTGGTCACTGTGTGTTCGTTTTTGTGTCCCCATCTCATCTGCCAGGGCTCTCTTCGTGGAGCTCTCTTACAGACACAGGGATTGTTCTGAACAGCTGTTTGCAAAGAGGAACAGGGCAGGGAGCTGCGTTCCCCTCAGCTCCTGCTTTACTACCAAGCTGCTGGTCACTGCAACTGCTGCTTTTCTAACAGGGCTTCATGGCAAGCAAATTCAGGTTGCTGAAAGCCCTGTTTTGCAGTGGTTGGTCATGGCCTATATGAGAGCTGTTGATCAAAACTGCAGTCACCTAACGATGAAGTCAGATGGGTACATTTATCCTAAAGGTTGGGCTGTAGTGTCCACTTTCCATGAGGATACAGCATGGCATATTTTTAGCAGCCACTATACCCTGATATCACATTATCCTCCCATCCAACATTTACTGCTTTCACATCTGGAGAATTTGCTAGATTGTTTGGTTTAAATTAGGGAATGATCAACGTCTGAAACCAATAAACTTGGGATAGTTGTTGAGGGCTGGTATGCAAGGCGATCAAACCTAGAGGAGATCAACCCTGACTGCTCTTTGGAAGGCCAGATCCTGAAGATGAAACTCAAATACTTTGGCCACCTAATGAGAAGGAAGGACTCCCTGGAGAAGAGTCTAATGCTGGGAACAATAGATGGCGAAAGAAGAAGGGGACGGCAGAGGATGTAGGTTGTCACTACAATCTTTATTATGTTAGAGCTTGTTAGCAAGCGACACCCATCAAGTTGACACCCTCTGATTGTGAAGTTAGTTCTTGACTATGCCAACCTGAATTCCCCTCTGCTGCCCCCACCAGAGTTGATTCCACCCCCAGGGAGGCTCATGCTGCTTGTAGGCCAGGTGGCAGGAATGACGGATGCTACTTAATTGATCTCTTTTGACTTGCTGTTGGACCATAGGGCTAATAAAGTCACATAGCTCACCCCTGACTCTCCCCATTCCAGGGTTTCCCCCTGTTCAGGTGCTTGGCTTATCTCACAGCTCCTTAACCATGGACATTCAGCCAAGCGTTCCAACACCATCTTGTCTTCGGTCCAGATTCAGAGTCTGAGGTAGCTAACTAGGAACGCTGCACTGTAGGAGAAGTGGACCCAATCCCTACTGCTAGATTGTTTGGCGCATGTTAGGGCATGACCAACATCTGAAACCAGTATAGTTTAGGATAGCTTTCCACAAACTGGTAGCCATACTGTCTGAAGATTATGGGAGGTTAATCCTAGAGATGGAAAAGTAGAAGAGGTACACAAGAATATAAATGTAAAAGAAGACCAGGCTGCATTTGTTTATAAGGTGATGTGTTGTCAAGACTAAAGCCACTTCTTGCTGTGAAATTGGTTGATATCTCCTGCTTCTATAGAAACTAAGATTCTTCTGGGTCAGACCAAAGGCTTGTCTTGGGAACATGGGCATAGAAGCAACAGGACATGCATGCAATAGAACCCTCCAGCTGATCATGGCCGGTAATTGATACAGAGAGGCAAAGTTGCTCAGTTCCTGGGCATTATGGGAATTGTATTCTAGTACAATCTAGAGGACACTAGTTTTGGGAAGGCTGGGGAAGGACATTAAAGGTAGCTGAAACCCAGGAGCCTAAGTTGTGAGCAAGCACAACATGTTCCAGAATATCTCCATTTCTGTAGAAGCTGGAGATAGTAAGCAATCACTCAAGGTGCTTTATCTGACATTGCACCACCTTCTAAACTAGCACACCCAGATCTCCTTCTACGTTCTTACCTGTCATGTGGCTCTTCCACTTTTCCAGCACCAGACACCTTTCATTTTTTTGATGCCTCACCTCTCTGGAAGAGAGCTGGTGGGCAACAGAGAAAGGGAATGCATAGATGGCTTCAACCAGTTCAACTGAGCCTCAAGGGAGAGTTAGGTAAACATATTGTGCTTACCTTTTGCACCAATACTTACACGAAGGAAAAAGGTGGCGCAATGCCTGTAATGTTGAGGCAAGAGGTGAGAAGCCAAGATTCCAGTGTCTGCTCATCTAGGGATCCAATAAGTCACTGTCCTTCAGGCTGATCTTGCTAAATCTTGCAAATTTGTTCTCAGGATAATGATGACATTGATGCAACATGTAGAACACTGAATCCATAGGCAGAAATGGCTAACTCTCTGCCTATCAAAGTCAACTTCAAATATTCTTCTGGATTAGACAAAAGGTCTATTTTGGGAAGCCTGCAACAGGACACTGCCTCTAAAGTTGCAGGTTTATTACCTGCAACTTTATTACCATAAAGACTAGAAGCCATTGTGAGCCACATTCTCCATGGAAGTAGAGGAAGTGGAGACAGAGCAAGTAGTCTACAGTCTTCCATTGAGCTTCCTGGCTGGGTAAGCCTTTGATTGGTCTGCCGAGTCTTAGCCCAAGTCTCTAACCACTACACCACACTGGCTCACTAGACGGATAAAGAGCCATGCGTACAAGTGGGTGCTGCCTATTCAGTCCTGTGCCCCATCAGCAGCGTTATCCTCCATAGATGGATCTAATCCCCTTTGAAAGCCAGCCAAGTGTGTGACCCTCACTAAATCTTATGGCAGCAAACAGTTTTACGATGCACTGCATCCATCTCCCCTGCTCCTGCATGGCTTTATACACCCCAGCTGTGTTCCCCTTCACTACTCCATTTCTTTCCAAGCTCAAGAGGCTCCATAATTGCAAGCTTTCCTCACTTACTCCAATGTCTCATTTTGGTTTGGAGAAGGAGGGGAGCTCAATTTCAGTCAAGGCCCCAGGGCTATAATTGCATTGACTTGAACTCAGTTGCATGTCCTGTGACTGAAACTTTTAAGGCCCAGTTCAGACACAAAGCCCTCCCACTGCTCTGCAGCTTAAATAATCAGGTTGTTTAAAGTGTTGTCCTGTGTGCAAACTTAGGAACCCTTTCAGAATGCATCCCTCCAGCAGCTGCAGACTTTCTCTGGTGCTTCAGCCCGGTCTGCAAAGCAAGTTGATCCAAGCGGAAGTCTGCAAACGCTCACGGACCCCTGGTGGTACACCCAACTGCAGGAGGTGGAAAAAGGGCACGGTGGAGGGGGCTCCAGGTGCCCTTCTGGGTGACCAAGCTTCTTCCCCACCTGCTGCTGCTGCCGGCAATGGCGTGCAAGGGAAAGGGGCTCTGCTGGTGCTGCATGTGGGACTCAGTTCCTGGTGAGGACCCCACAAACACTGGGGGTGCTCATTGGGAACAGACCCTGGGCTGCTGCAAAGCAGACCCGGGTCTGGGAAGCCGAGTGCAGGGAATCCGATGGATCTCCACCCCCAAACAGATTCCTTGCATATCCCTAGTGGAAACCTCAGTGACTGCTGTTATTAGGTTTCATCCAAATCAAATTCACTATTTTTTAATCCTCCTTGATCCCCTGCATGCCCCAATTCATCTCCCCTTTATGCTTCAGGCTCTAAATAATTTGATAGCCATGATTTTTTTTTTTTAATAACAAGGAAGAGGGCACAGGAAAAAAAAAAGAAAGCAGTCGCTTTTTTCATTTTACTTAATTTATCCCCCCCCCATTCCCCCCTTCTTATTTTTGACAAATCTCTACACAAAGATAAGAAACCTGGCAGGATGTTGAATAGCTCTATCTGGGTCTGAGGCTGTTTTAAACACATGGCTCTAAAATTCAGAACAGATCTATCATTTGGCCCAGTCCACATAATTGATTCATAAGTCAGCTGCATCAGGCAGGTTTAGATGGTATCTTTATAAATAGGTTGCCGCTTTCAAAAGTGCCTGATGATATCTCTCATATTGACATGAAAGGCATTTGGAGGTTGGAATGGGCTATAACTATGGACTAGGTGATGAGAGCCACTTGGTGCTGCACAAATAAAACATGTACCATCATTTTATACATATGTATATGCATTCTGATGGAACCCTATAGATATAGATGATATAGATATACTGTAGATATAGATATAGGGTTTATTCTAATTTTAACTGTAAAACCTGGGGATCAAGAAAGAGCATGGGGAGTGATTTTTATGACATGGCAGGAGAGTTGGGTTGTGTCTGTAAGAGACAGAGAGGGTTGGGTGCCGGCAATGTGGGAGGAGAGGGAACGGGAGGGGAGGGGAGGGGCTGAGGGTCTTCCTATTCTGAAGATCACATGGGCCCTGCCTTCAGCTGCATGTGACAGGGTTCAAGGCTAGGGGAATGTGAGGAAACCATTTTGGGGGTGGGAATCTGCTGGATTCCCTGGGCTTGGCCCCCCCAACTCTATCCCGCTTCATTGCAGCTGTGAGTCCAGGCTCCAGATGAGTGCACCTAGGCATTTCCATGGTGCCTACCAGGGAAGGATCCCTGCACAAGCACTGCACAAGCGATGCCCTCTTCTGTGTCACGAGGAACGGCCTTTGTTTGTGCTACAGGTGATGGGGAAAGAGATTGCTAGTTCTGCAACCTTCGTTCCAGTCCTCCTTTCAGCTCAGCTCACATTCTAAGATAAGGAGAAAGGAAGTCTGAAAACATTAGAAGGTGGATTTCATGCAGCTTCCTTGCAGCCCTCTTCAAGACCTATCTAGCAAACAAGGTGGAGGATGCGGCTGCAAAAGCTTCCGCACTTCCGTCTACCCTGCATGGCTCTTGCTCGCATGGCCTAGGATTGATCTGGAGTGCGGAGCTTGCATTGTGCCTGAAATTCTGCACATTAATTTGGAAGGTGCAGATCAGGTCAGTTAATACCAGAGTTTACAAATCTCCCATTCCTTATGCAGGTCTGTGCACCATTCCCTTCTTCCCAAGCCCTGGGAGTTCTTCTGACCTTTGAAAACTTAACAAAAGATTCCATGAGAATTCTGCTACACTTTCTTCTCCCTTCCTCCTCGAAAACCTGCCTTTTCTTCTGGAAAATGAACTAGGGAAACCTTGGCGCAACTCTGCTGGCTCCCATGTTGTGGTTTCCAGTGGGGACAGTGGAAGTGAAACAAATGACAGTCCCTAAGATAGGAGGCGACATGATCCAGATGTGATGTTCGGCTGCATCATATCAAGATTGAATATGATATTAAATCTGAAGGGGGAAATGTCCAAACAGGGCCAGTGGAAGTGTTGATGTAGGGTGTTGAACAGCATTGCGATGGAGAAACAGTTTTATTAAATCATGCGCAGCCTTTCTTTTCTATTTTCAGCATGGCAGTAGAGGTATGTATTCCGAATCTGTATTTTTAATTTTTAGGACTGTCTTTTCTACCCGTAATTCATTTCAGCACAGAAATACATTTCCTACTGGCAATGAGATGTGGCAACAATTACAGCATTCAAAGTGAATTAGGCTGTATGCCAAGTAGAAATAGGTAGTGTGGGGAAGACAAAAAGATTTTCTCAAACAACTAAATGACCGGGCAGCTTGTTCTTGCTAGCAATGGACGAGCTCCCGCCATCGCAATTCATAATTAATTCATCTTTTGTTCTGAGCTGTCACATTTTCAGAAATTGCTCAGGCATTAATAGTTTTCTTTTCTTTCCCTAAGAAAGCTTAGAAAAAGAGGAAGGCTTGGGTCTTTCCTTCAGTGCTTCATGGAACTTCTTCCCTGGCGAAGCGCCTTTTCAAGGAAGTGGTGGGGGAGGAATCCATCATGGGAACATCAGTGCTAAAGACAGAAGTGGCTCTATATTTCTTGTCCATGAGTAGCACCATTTATTGCAGGAGTGCATGGAATTTTCAGTTTCCCATGCCTCCTGGTTCAATGAATTGGGAAACTACAGCTCCCAAGCATCCCAGTGGTAAGTTTTCTTAGAAAGGGCATGCTTGGCCGGAAGTGATCTCCATATGAGCCTGAACAATGGAGATGGTCTGGTGTCCATTCCTAGTGGGGGACAGGATTGGAAAATGGCCAGAGAAGGCAATTAAAATGATCAAAGAGGTGATTAATAGCTACAACAATTGTATAGATTAGAAAAAAGCAAGAGAGAGAGAGACATGGTAAAGATGTTTAAAGCAATGCAAGGTGTAAAGGAGATGGAGAAGTGGACATTTTGCTCCCTCTCTCAAAATGCAAGAACCCAACAGAGTCATCCTATGAAGTTGATCAGAGGGAGATTCGGGACAGATAAAACGAAAGGCTACTTCACACAGCATATAGTTAAGTTGTGGCATTCACTGCCACAGGAAGTAGTGATGGCCACCAATTCGGATGGCTTTTAAAAAGGATCATGGAGAAGAAGGGGTACCTATGGCTGCTTGCCTTGTTGACTTTGTGCTGCCACCATGATCAGAGGCGCATATCTCGGCACCAAAATGGGTAGGTGGAGCTCCTCTATCCATCCCGCTTGAAGGATCCTGTGGACACATGGATTGCCACCACCTGGACTGAGTGCTGGACTGGATGGAGCATCGATCTGATCCAGCATGGCTCTTCTTATGTGCTTCTTTCCAAACTTGGAAAATAGCAGTACTAAATTAATTGTTCAAACAATCTTAAAGGAAATCAACCCTGACTGTTCTTTGGACAATCAGATACTGAAGTCGAAACTCAAATATTTTGGCCACCTAAAGAGAAGGAGGGACTCATTGGAGAAGACCCTGATGCTGAGAACAACTGATGGCAAAGGAGAAGGGGACGGCAGAGGATGAGGTGGCTGGATGGGGTCACTGGGGCGGTGGGTGTGGGCTTGGGTGGACTCCAAGGGATGGTGGAGGACAGGAGAGCCTGGAGGAATGTTGTCCATGGGGTCATGAAGGGTCAGACATGACTTAGCAACTAGACAACAACAACAACAAAAACCCCCTAATGATCTTTAAAACTAAGGATTTCAAAGAAGCTAGAAAAGTCAGTTATGGTTACTAATAGTCAATTAGTAGTTAGTAAATGTAGTAGAACCACTTCTAGAGTGTAGTCCTAAGGCCTCCGGATGTCGTCTGGGTGACCACAGGATTTCTGAAATCCGAGGCCCTGCCCTGCCCCTTCTCAGCCAACATGGGAAGAACCGCAGTGGCTGCCCCTACTGCGGACCTTGGAAGGGGAAAGGGGGCAAGCTGAGAGAAGGCGGGGAGGCAGCCCCGGCCATGGAGTTTTGCTGATTCTACCTGGCACCCTCCCCTCACCTGCCCGAAATCTAGCCAGCTGCAAATGCAGAGCATGAGGGGCAGCGGATACCAGTGGTGCTGCCCCCACACCTTGCGTGGGATGCTTGTGAGCAGAGGACCACATCTCCCAAGGGGGCCACAGGGTTGTGCACTTGTTGCCCATCTGTGCAAAATGGCCTCTTTCCCGCTGTGGAAAGATGGTGCTCACCGTCGGAAGTAGCACATTTCCAGCAGGAATGGGCCCTGCATGGTCAGAAAAGACCCGTGAACCTTTGCACCCTCCCTTCCCTGCTTCTCCTGCCTTGCCCACCTGCACCCTGTCGCCCCGCTCACACTAAGCATTCTGCCGCCACATTTGCACACTTTCTCCGCTCTCGCTTTTAAACGCTGCATTACAAAGAACAGCCTTGATTGTGAAACTAAGTGCAGTCAAGGCTTTCTTGAGGGGAGCGGGGGAGGAAAACCTCCTTCCTTTATAGGTTCTATGAAGTAAGAGGAGAAAGATCACCACAAGGCCTTTTGTCCTTTTTATTGCTTGGATCATTCGCTCCCTCTAGTGGGTCACTGAATTATTGCATCCAATCATTGACTGCTAAGATTTGTGCTAAGCCCATTCCGTACCTGACTGAGGGTTTCTGTGAACTTATACTCTAAAAATAAGCTTCGCATCAGGCCAGGAATGAACTGAATACAATGATCTTATTTTATTAGGGATGTGTTAACACTTATATCCTGCTTTATTTGTTAAAAAGGTCCAAAGGAAATCTTCAGCCTGGTAAGGAGATTGGGCCACAGTGCTGGATGAATCAGAGTGAGTCAGAAGGGACCTCGTGGGCCATCTAGTCTGACCCCCAGCTCCAGCCAGCTCCGCTCACGACATGCCTATCATGTGCATGTAGAGCCTGTCCTTGAACCTGCTGACCGGTGGGGCTTCAACAACCTCCCATGGAAGCCCATTCCGTACCTGACTGAGGGTTCCTGAGAAATCCACAAAGTGTTTTTCAAAATAGGCCTTTTCATGCATATTTTGCAAAGCAATGCATTTTCTAAAAAGAACTGTATTGTTATTCTGTTTCACAAGTCAAATTACATTGCAAGTGTGGAAATGTACAGATTTTATTAGCAGCTTGCACTGGGGGTCCGCATTTGACTCTTGGAAGTATGAAGTGAGTTAATTTTGTGAAAAAATGGATTGTGATGCATTCCTCATAATCTTGTATGAGACTTTGCAGCTGGAGTAGACAACCTTGAGCTAGATGGACTTTGGATTTGATTTGGCATAAGGCAGCATCTTATGTTCCGGTGATTGCTTTGAGCAACTGCAGGTCCTGTCTTGAAAGGTTGTGTCGAAAGGTTCTTCTGCACATGCAACAGACACGCACTAATTTGCTTCAAATGTCCAGACCACCATCACTAAACCAAGAGCTGAACCTGCTCCTGGAGCTGAGCTGGCTCCACCCCTCCATGTGGTACTCAGTTAGAAAAGGGTTTGTGAGATCAGCTTTTTGAATAAGAAGTGCAATGGGAAAAGAGGGATGCACAGAAGAGAGAAGACCAACATGTGACCTCAGGGCAGGGTCCACAGATGTGTGGAGGCAGTTCTACATTCTCTCAGGAATCTTTAGCTCCAGCCCTTAAAGCAGACCATGGTAGAGATGCACACATGTTATGCGTGGTGTGAAGAAAGTGGATACGGAAGCGTTGTTCTTCTTTTCTCATGGAGGAGAAGGCTGTGGATGGCTACCTTCAGTATCAGGAGCAATATGCTTATGCATACCAGTTGCTGGGGAAAATGGATGGGAGGGTGCTCCTGCACTCCTGTCCTGCTGGTGGGTGTCCTGCGGGCAGCTGATTGGTACTGGGTGATCCTTGAGGCCAACCAGCTCAGTTGGTGAGCATGAGACTTCTAATCCGAGGGTTGCAGGTGAAAGTCAGGGTGGAGTAGTGGTTAAGAGCACAGGACTGGGACTCAGGAGATCTAGGTTCTGGTCCCTGCTCTGCTGTGGACCTTTGGGCCAGTCACTGACTCTCAGCCCAACTTCACAGGGTAGTTGTTTGGGGATCAGATGAAGAGCCTGAGGAGGAGGAGGAGGAGGAGGAGGAGGAGGAGGAGGAGGAGGAGGAAAGTTGCTTTGGCTTAAGTGTAAGAAAAAAGGCAGGATAGGAATATAATACTTAAACAAAAAGAATGCTGGACTAGATGAACCCTTGGTCTCATCTGTCCTGGACAGAGCATTTCACAAATTTCACATTTAGTGCCACCACTAAAAAGGCCCTCTCTCTTGATGCCTGTTGCTGGGGAACATGGATGGTGGTGAGGCAGCTGGCGCACTAAAGTCCTGCTTATAGATTTCCTGGGGAAGCTGGCTGGCCTGTGTGTGAACAGATTGCTGGATGGGATGGACCCTGGGTCTGATCCAAACTGGCTGTTCTTCTCAAACCGTAGGTTGATTTTGTTAAGCAGAAACCTGTAATCCTTCTCATTTCAGCTTGTTCCAACAGGATTGCTGGTGGCTTCCTTTTTTGGCCTTCTTCATATTTGTGCATTCACACTTTGTTCAGACTTAAGTCTTCAAGGGACATTAAATCATTCAGCATGTTCAGGATGAATTTAAAGCAGACATCTCTGCCCTTGCTTCTCCCACTCAAATTTTGTGGTCCACTTCTGCCCCAAATTTTGTTTAATCTGTTGCTTGTTATGAGGATACATTTATTGCACCTCATTAGAAAGTGGGTTTGAATTTGGAGAAGCACAACACTGCATAAGACAGCGTTTCCGAAACCATCCCGAATTTCCTGCCAATCAGTCGGATGACCCCAAATTCTGGCATTATGAGGGAGGGGAAAATCTCTCTCTAACCACGATATCATTTTCATGCCTCCCCATACCTGGGCACCTTTTTTCCGAAACGGACAATAACGCCTCCCGCCCCCAATGCATCTCATCTTTTCCGAGTTGCATCAGCTGCCCCCAAAGCAACTGCTCCCTTCAGCACCTTTTCCTGTATCCAGTGGTCTTTTTGAGATGCAGTGACCTGAACTGGACACCTCGTCATTTCAACTGTGTCCGTGCCATCGATTTGCGTTGATGGATGGTATTGAGGATGGATTTCAAGTGCCAGCTCACTCTTGCGTCCAAGACACCACCTTGCCAGCATCTGTGGATGCTGTATTTATCAAATGGATGCTTTATTCTTAAATTCTGCAGAAGAAAACTGTCAATCCCCCCCACCAATTCTTAGGAGGGGGAAAAGACCCCATCTATTCTGAGGATAACTTTACAAGAAAGGTTAATGAGTTGACTTCCTCCCTCAGCCTAGAGTAAAGTCCATTTCTTTTTCCATTCTATCAATCCTTGTTCTTTCTCCCTGTCTGAGGCCCCCAGACAATGTTTCACCTCCTGAACAGAAGCAATCTCCTTTCCTGCTTCCGGTGTCGCTGTTATCAAAGGAGCCCTCCATTGCAGAATGATGGCATTCACTATCTATTTCTGATCACATTGTTAGCGGCCTGTTAGCAGAGCCCAAGGGATATACATTGTTATCTCGTTGGGCTTTGCTGTGAACTTTGGCTGGCTAAGTAGCTCAGGTGCTTTTCTGAAAGTTTTGACAACTGTATCCCACCTCTGTAAAATGCATACTAATTTTAGCCCTGACTTACAGTGCGTGCATGCATACGACTAGACACGGGTGAAGATTTGGTTTCATTTTGGGTTTTGATAAGAATTTAACAAAATTCTCAAGGTTCTCTAGAGTCAGGATAAAAAAGAGGTTGAGATTCAAAATGTGGGGAAAACCGAGCCGGAAGATCCATTCATTTAGGCACCGTGCTTTGAGTGCTTAGCTCTGAAAAACATGGCGTGGAAGAATGATATATTCGTCCATGGCTGTGGTGCAAAGTTAGGCTGGGCACCTCTTTTTTCCCCTACGGGCACCTGATGTTTACCTAGCAGGCAAGTACATCATGTTCTTCTGCATGCTGGGAACAGCAGAACCTCCTCGATTTAGGGTTGGGTGACAATTTCATTTTAGTTTGCTTTTGATAAGAGTTTGCCATCATTCACAGACTTCTTTGTATTCAGGAGAGAAAGAACACAGGGCAAAACACAAAGAATGTGGAACGAAGCAAAACTGGTAGATTCACCCATCTCCACCTATGAGACAGGAAGACATTGGTACACCAGGTGTGGCTCTTTGTTCATTTTGGTCCTTATTGTCCACTTAGCCTGGCAGCAGTTTGCTGAGAATGGCCTTGCACATTATCTGTTATCTGATGCTCTGGAACTGAATGGCTGGGATAGATTCTGGGTCCTTCTGCATGCAAATCACATTTCACTACTACTGAGTTCTAATGGTCCCTTTCCAAAAGAGCAAGAAGAAACCCCACAGTGCTCTCTTGTTCCTTCTCATTCATCACCACCAACCCACGCTGGCTCACTGAGCAAAGCAGTTATCCGGATGGCGATCCAGAGCCTTCTCATTAATGGACCATTACATGAAGGCTGAGCAATAGTTCAAATTTACTCTGAGCAAATGACAAATGAGATCTATTTTACCACTACTTTCTGGTACCCAAGGAAGGCTGCAAGTATATATAGCCAGCCTTTGCTATATGAAGAAGAAATTTCTCTATGTATTTAGTCTAGTTTTGGGTTGATGCAACTACTGAAGATTTCATAGTTAGAGATGAGCTGACAACAGTAAGTTGCTACAGGGTACTGCCCTCCAGTCCCATTCCTCAGCTCTTGAGTTGTAAGTACCTACAGGATCCACACAGCATTCCTGAATTTAGCTCCTTGCAAATGATGCCCTTTCAGTGCCTTTATTTTGGTTTTTAATGGCTGTTTAATACATTAACTAAATGAGTAGTGCTTAATTCCTTCACTCAATTTATCAGTCTTCTTCAGTGGTTTCCCTCAATGCTTTGTCACTGAGACCAAAGTGCGTCTTCAGCTGAAACTCCCCCCATGTATGAGCAAGCAAACTAAGCACAGACCTGCAACAAGTAAAAAGGTCTGATGCCACAGTTTGACCAGTTCCTCCAAGGAGACGGTGATAATAGCTTATGGGGTACCATTCGTACTCCTCCATGGAGGCCTGGCCCAGGTCAAGGTGCCAATTTCAGTGACAAACTCTATTTTGAGGTGAGTGGTATTTTGATTGTGTGTTTGCATAAGAACTTACCAAAATTCACACGTTTCTTCACGGATGGGTGGAAAAAATGGGAACCTACAATAAACTGAATGTGAGAAGCTCTGATGGAGAGACTGAACTATCCAGGCTTTGAATGTTTTGCTGTTTAAAAAATGTGGGTTTGAAACCTGTGTATTCAGCCATCTTTGTGTTGCCGAATTATGGCTACCCCTCATCTTGAGCAGTTACATAACTGGCAGGTACAGAAAGTGCCCCCCCCTCCACCCCCACCACCCCAAGCTAGGAATATCAGTACCTATGGAATCTGAGTGATCAGTTGGGTGAGCATTTTCTTCGGGTCATTGTTTGGTAAGACGATAGCAAAGTGTACAGTTTTTTTTCATAAACACAACAGAAAGGACTTGCAATTCAAAATAATAAATCAGGAGAGAAAGTGGATCCAGAAATCCCTTTCTGTCCACATTTATAAGCAAAAGGTGCTTGCCCATCCTAGCTTTAAACACAAGGGTAGAAACTTGAGGCATTTCTTCCCCAGAGGCAGGTGCGCCTGTCCCCTGTCAGGAGGAGTATACCAATTTCTGAGACACTCCCTTAACAAAATGAACAAGTCAATCATGCAACAGCCCTGACTGGGAGTAGGAAGTGGCCTTAGATTTGGTGCCCCATCCCAGGTCCAGGACAGAGTATACAAGAAAAGCAGAAGATAATTTCACCTACCTCCTTTTTAAGTCTACCTGGGGCAAGAAAGAGAGGATCATTTTTTAATGAGGAAATGCACATTTATATTCCTCCTGCTCTTATAGTGGCTTGTGGATCCCGGTGTCTGTGTATTTGATTGTGTTTGAACCATAACCATAACATTTTACTTCCAGATCTGCTTCAGTGAGCCTTTTGACACCCTGGTGCGAATTTCAAGTTTTCAATCAAGCTCCGGCTGAAACACATTTTTAACAAGTTTCTAGTATCCCTGCAATCATGCCATCCCACTCAAACAGATAAGCAAATACCCCATAAGCATTCACTCTTTTAATCAGACTCATGTGCCATGATTCAATTTCTTTCTCTATAGGAATCTCCTATATTCTCCCATTCACATTTTTATCTGAAAACTTGAATTCTGACACTTAAACCCAATTCCTTACAAGTGTCCCTTGGGTACTGAAAAATGATTATCTTGTCTGGAAGAAAGAGTCTTAAATTACCTGGAAATCCTAGATAAAGTATGTATATGGTATTTTTTATATGAATTTTTGGTGTGATGTGAGATTCCCTGCTTCCTGGGCCAGATTCTGCAAACTTTCTGCCTTCAGAAGATTGTTTCAGGATGACATGTCTGCAGAGGAATTTCTGCATACTTGTCAGAAACCTCTTACACATTGCAGGGATTGTGGGTACAGTGGATGATATAAGGCAGAAAGGGAGAAATTGTGGTCCTCTGGATGTTACTTTGTTTTGAAAAAAGAATATTTCATTCATTCAATAAGTAAGTATGTTTAATATATTAAAATCACTAAGCAGTTCATCTTAAATCACAGTATAAAATATAATAGCTCAGAAAAAAATCATTCATTCATTCATTTCATGTTGTCATTACATTTCTACATCACTCAAATTAGTGATTTGCACTGCTTATGAAGATTAAAATCATAAAGTATATTATAAAAGCCACATATATTCAAACATTAAAACATGCAACACACTCATGTAAGACACACACATAAGAGAACCAGGGTGGTGGTGTGGTTAAGAGCTCAGATCTGGGACTTAGGTGATCTGGGTTCTAGTCCCCGCTCAACCATGGAGCCAACTGGGTGACTTTGGGCCAGTCACAGACTCTCAGCCCAACCTACCTCACAGGGCTGTTGTTGTGAGGAGAGGAGGAAAATTATGTGAGACAGCCACCCTAACTTTTCTTTGAAAGCAAAAACAGGTGGGATATAAATCTATAAAATAAGCAACAGCACAAACACCAAATTAAAAATAATAATAAAAATTCAAGACCTGATTGAAAGCTGATCATACGCTGTCAAAACCTGAGAGAAGAGGATTGCAACTTGGCATCAATAAGATAACGGTATTGGTGCCAGGTGGGCCTTATTTGGGAATAACACATAATTGGGGAGGGGCCACCACCAAGGTGGCCTTCTCCCCTGCTGCCACCTCTCAAGCTTTAAAAGACAAAAAATGCTATAACCATAACAACAGATCTATAGAATTCTTCCTAAGACAGAGGATGCCTGTGTAAATATTTGTTTTCAAGAGACATTTTAAATTTCCACCAATTCTTAAAAATTAAACAGAAGCAGGAAAGGTCTGCAGAGTGTATAGAAACACAAAGGAAAGTAGGAGAAAGGAAAACATAAAACAAGGGAGAAAAATAATCCATCCTCAAAGAGGAAATGCATTAGCAAAAAGAGAGGTCAGTGGAGGACAACAGCTGCATAAAACGCGTATGCCGATTTGTATGCACAGAGACAAAAAGAGAAAGCTTTGCTGGAATTTCCACAGAGATACAAGCTGTTTTACCATGGCGAGGATCACAGTGGCCTGGAAATTTTTGAGCTTGTTCAGTCTGTCACTGATGGGCCACTTCAAGGCTCTGGTTCTCCTTTCTTATGGGTTTTCCTTAATCCGAGCATGGATGGTGCCCCCCTTGAAACAGAGGACACCTTCAAGTAGAGGACTGTGCTGCCACAGCCCTTCAAGGAGAGGACTGTCAAGTACCATAGATGGCCAGCTGAGTCCAATAGGAAATGTTATATATACATACAATAAATAAGGAGAAAGATCACTGAGTAGAAAGAGACCATGGCAGGGAGAGAACTCTTGAGATCTAAGCATAGGAGGGTCATAGTCTTGGCAGTGAAAGTACGAGTGAGGAACCTCTGGAGACTGGAAAAGCGTATGCCAAGGAATTTTAGAACGTAGAGGTCAACGAAGTGACGAGAGGTTAGCTGAATGTCGTAGGAGTTAACCAACCAAACCTTTACCTGCAGGTTTCCATTCAAGCAGATCTACAATAAAAACATTCATTTCAGCCACTACATTAACATAAATGAATAAATAAATAAAAGCTACAGTCTCCTTGAAATAGTTTCGAATAAAAAAAATCCCTAACTGGTTTCTAAATTATTTCTTTTTATGGTAAAAGCTTTATAATTAACAAGCCAGACATTGATTTTCAGTCATTACCAATCTCTGTGTGATTATTATTGCTTCCATAATCATCTTCACTGTATTAACATAGATTAAGCAGCCCTTTAAAACTGACTGGCTTCATTAGCTCGAAGCATGGGAGAAAACCTGAATAACTCAGCACTTCAGTTATGCATTACTTGGGAGCCGAAAATGAGGCTTTAGAAGGTAACATGAAAAGATGGGTGCAAACCGGTTGCTTTTTTTCCAAGTCCCTACCTGGAAATTTTGTACATCCCACAGGACTGGACTGGACTTTCTGTGCTACATTCTAGTGCTATATTCACACTGATTTGTGCTGAGTTCATACAGCACTTCAGAACCACCTACTGCATATTCAGAGACCTCAGAGCAATTGCAGCCATCCCCTGCTTGAACTAACAGCTGCAGGCAAGCTCTTTTAACAACTGAGATACTATGGTAACCCGAAGGAGTGCCTCCTTCCCTATGTGCCTGCCTGCCCTTTAAGATCTAGGGCAGAGGCCCTTCTCCGGGAGCCTGCTGTGAAGGAGATTAGGAGGGTGACTCCCCGGAGAAGGGCCTTCTCTGCAGTGGCACCCCAATTGTGGAATTGGCTCCCCAGAGAGGTTTGCCTGTTGCCATCACTTTATTCTTTTCAGCGCCAGGCTAAAACCTTTTAATTTCCCCAGTGTTTTAAGATTTCATTGTTTTAACTGAGGTTGGAAAACAATTTTATTGTTGGTTTTTTGCTGGTTAGAAATTTTATTAGGATGCTGTGTTTTGTTCTATTTTATATTGCCCTATTGTTAAACCGAGACCATGGTAAAGAACCGTCTTAAAAAGTTTTAAATCAATCAATAAATACAGAAGCCATAACAAAACAAGAGAGCTAGACAGTGGACTGGTGGTCAAGGGAGGATATAAATGCCAATAAATATCCATAATACATCAATGTTCTCCCACTACCTTGAACAGCCTCCTGTCCCAAGAGTTCTGAGAGCCCGGACTCACTGATACTACTGAAAAAGGCAAAGCACCTGGCCCTTCTGATAGCCAATGTCTTGTGTTATTTGAGCCTGGTGCTTCTAGGAAGGGAGGGACCGATGAAGACAGTCCCTTGGAGCTGTTCCAGGCTAGCAAAGCAACAGCAGCAAAAGAGTGTTCAGCAGAGAACTGACCGAGCTTTCCAGCTTGTCATGGCACGGGTGTGAACATGGCAGGGTTTTTGGGCAGTTATGTTCTGTTTTCTCATTTTTCTCTGAGTTTAAGAGACCCTGGAAATCGGACCTCTTGTGTATCTGATAACACTCTTCCCTGTCCTCCCAGCTGTGAACTATTCATCACTAGGGTTGGATGGAAAGCTCCAATTCAAGTGTTCCTGGATTGATGAGGGAAGCACTTATCTTGTCTTATGTCTCTCCAAGAGCAGAAAGCCAAAGCATTCCGTCCTGTTCCGTTCCTGGGATAATGTCACCCATGCCATGGGGAAGAACCATGATACTGGGAGAACCCACCCCTCCTCTTACCAGTCTCTTTCTACAGGTGTTACTGCAGTGGTGTTGTGGACTTTTGTTTGCGTCTCCCATGCAGAAGCTTTCAGATCATGTTGTGTCTCTACCTGTGCTAATTTCCAGGTCTACGACCATGGTCACCTTGAGATTTTGGCAGCCTAAAAATAATTTTAAATTATATGTGTATAAATGTGTCACACTGCTGTTAGTTTTTTGAATTAGATGTTCATGATCTTTATAAAAATACAGAAGTGTACTAGGCAAGGATATATTTTAGTTTTTATTTTAGTTGGTCAGAAAAAAAGATACTTCCAGAGAAGAGGTATTTGTGGAAGTAATTTGCTTAGTCCTTCTCCACCCCTTTCCTTCCACATCGTGTCTCTCTTACACACAGTAACCATACTCTGAACACTTCTATTTCACATACTATAAAATACCGTACAATTTATTTATGTGTTTATTTTCACATTTATAGGCTGCTGAATACTCCCCAAGGGCTCTCTAAGCAGCTTAACTACATTAAAAACAGGCCAATAGTACAATGAAAAGTACGGGGATAAGTAGGGTGGGAACATGTTGGTAGCAGCGTGAGCTTTTACAGTCAGGTGTTAAAATCCGGTTTCGAAATGCTTTCAAAAGAGAACAGTTTTGGCCTCGTGGTGAACTGACCTGATGTTGGCACCAGGTGGACCCCAAATTTGTGACCCCAAAAGCTGAACTTAGCCCAAGAGACGAGCAAAGCAGAGACTGGGTAAAGCAATGTTTGTGGTCTTCCACAGGCTGCAAAACCAACCAGCCACCCAACTGTCCATCCAGCTGTCCATCCATCCGTCCATGAGACACATGACCCATCAGCACAGGCATTAGCTAGTGAGCTGTGCTGCAGTCATGAACATGGATGGCGAGCACTTTTTTCGAGGTCAGTCGGGATTTAATGCATCTTCATGAGAATCCCATTCAGAAAACTGCAAATTTTGAAAGAGAACCGAGATTGGATCTGCATCGTGGTTCAAAGTGTAAAAACGGGTGGGATCACATCAAAATGTGAACTCAATGCATTGCTACCCTGTTCCTAATTGTGAATGCCCCTCCTCTGTGTCAATACTGAACTCACCGAATGGACAGTCACTTCCTGCCATTGATGGGGAACACGCATTGCAGACAAAATGATTTAATCTAGAAATGGTTTTCGAAGATGTGTGTTAACACTTCTGCCCGCTTCTAAAGCGCTAGAACACTAGGCTCAGGTGAAAAACATCGTGATATATGGTGGCAGCAGATACAGGCATAAACATGAATAATGAATAATGTGGCGATTTCTGTAGGGAAATGTTGCTGCGAATGGGACCACAGCCCAGTCCAAGCTATTTCTAGGCTTTGCAGACTCGTGACACTGCAGAATTATAGAGCCAACTGAGATGTGGCTCTGTAATACCTGGAGGAGGAATGTCTAGCAACAGTAACACACGCATTGGCTACTTCCTGGTTGGATTTCTGTAACGCGCTTTACGTGGGGCTGCCCTTGAAGATAGTTCGGATACTTCAGATGGTTCAAAATAGAGCTGCCAGGATGCTGTCGGGGACTGGGTGTTATTCTCATATAACCCCAGTCCTCTACCAGCTCCATTGGCTTCCCATCGAAGTCCGGGCTCAATTCAAGGTGCTGGTTATTACCTATAAAGCCCTAAACAGCTTGGGACCAGGATACCTAAAGAACGCCTTTTTCCCTATTTGCCATCCCGCCTCCTGAGATTGGCAACAGAAGCCCTCCTCCAGGAACCCTCCGTGAAAGACATTAGGAGACAGAGTACCCAGAGGAGGAATGTGCTCCCCAGAGAGGTCCGCCTGGCACCGTCATTATACGTTTTTCGGCACCAGGTCAAGACCTTTTTATTTAATCAATATTTTAATATGTTTTAATGGGAACTGGTTTTTATTGTTTGCATTTTATTAATTTGTAGCCAGAGTGGAATTGTCAATTTGTCTATTTTATCTTGACCTATGTTGTAAGCCGTTCAGAGACGCAAGTAATGGACAGCATACAAATTGTATAAGTAAATAAGCAAATAAATAAATAAGTAAATGGATGTGCTGATAGGTGGGAAGGAAGAGGGAAAACGGCAGGCTTCCACTTCCTGTGCCTTTTGAAAACTGTCCTGAGGATCTCCCTGTTGTCCAGAATCACGTTGTGATGAGAGGCTGTTGCACGCACAACAGGGAGCAAAAGACAGTATCTGGACAGTTGAAAAGGAGGGCTTCTTCACGCAGCACGTGGGTCCACTGTGGACTTCACTTCTGCAGCATGCAGTGGCGGCCACCAATTTGGATGGCTTTAAAAGGGGATTGGAGAAATTTGTGGAGGAGGAGGCCATCCATGGCTACAAGCCAGTGGCATATGCTGGCTCTGGTATCAACAGCAGTACGCCTCCGTACACCAGCGGGTGAGGACTCAGGCAGGCGGGCCCGTTTCCACACTCATTGAGGGATCCTGTGCACAGCTGGTTCTGGTGCGAACAGAATGTTGGACTCAATGGTCTGATCCAGCACGACTTTCCGTATGTTTTTCCATTCTTATCCTCTGCCAGTCCCAACACCCTTTTCCACAACTAGGCAACTGACATGAATCCAAGTATGAGAAAGAGCACAATCTGTCCCCTGTTTTATGCAAATACATTCAGTGTTTAAAAGAATCACCAGTTTTCAGCCTGGAGAAGAGGATACTCCGAGAGGATCTGTTGGCGCGTCCTGCAGAGGAAGGCAGGACTTGCTCCAATAGAGCCAAGCTCAGGGAAACAAGGATCCATTTGGATGCCAGGAAGTACTTCCTGACAGTTAGGACCCCAAGGGTATGGAATGGGCTTCCACAGGAGGTGGCTGAGGCCCCATCGGTGTGGGTGTTCAAGGATAGGCGGGACATGCACATGGAGGGCATGTCATGAGTGGAGCCAGCTGGAGCTGGGGGTCAGACTAGATGGCCCACGAGGTCCCTTCTGACTCACTTTGTTTCTATGTTTCTAAGTCATTTTTGACAACATGGAGGAATATATATTTTACAACCAATAGGCCACTTATTCCAATACTAAAACTAGGCATATAAACTATGACCTGTATGCAGTGATGCCAAAGATTATTGGAAAGTACATGCAATTGAATGCTTTGCTGCATTTGACTTGTGCCAATTCTGTGTGGTGAATTTACACACATTGTACATGTGCCAAAGCCACATTATAAGGACACACCTTTTTACTGTTCCTGTTCCTTTATCCTGTTCAGGGATCCCTGCACAGGCAAAGCCAGTGAAATCTCTTTCACCATTTCTCTGAATGGCAAGGAAAACATCGCTTGCTAAATGTTGGTATATTGAATCGTTCTTAAAAGGCCAGGAGGACAGCCAGTTTTTAAAAAGAGAGAGTAGGTGGCAACTTCAAATGAGCAGCTTTGTAATGATAGGGTACTCTGAAGAACATGACGTTGCAGCAAGAAATGGGTGGCTGTGGAAGAAACTGGGAATGTTCAGCCTGGAGAAAGGAAATGACAGTCCTCTTCAAGGGCTGGTGCACAGTAGAGGAAAATAATCACCCTCTGCTATCCCAGAAGGCAGGGAGGGTGATATTGAATGTGTGTAACTTATAGGAAGGTAGATTTTAGCTGAGCACTGGGGGAAGATTTTGTTGGCGAGAACAGCAATGGGCCCACTTTCTTAGGGAAACACTTATTCACTGGAGGACTTCCATCAGAGGTAGGACAGCTGTCAGTTGCAGTTGTGCTGGATTTCTTGCAACTCATGAGCACAGAGGATGCTGGACAGATACTCCTCCAGCTCATAAGTGCCGTGATTCTATGAAACCTTGGCCAACACCATGCAGCAGAAGGGAAGGGAAAGTCCTGGTGTCACATGTGAAGATGCTCTCTGCTTAGAAGAACAAACGAGAAGAACGAAGGCAGTGGGGAATATGCACTATAACATTCTCCCGGGGATCTGCGGACTGTCTGGGGGACAGTTCCTCTACCTTATCTTGTGATATTAATACAGGGAAGTGGATCTTATTAGCACATCAGACCTACTGTATTATTACACTAATTAGACCCATTTCTGCTGTTAGTGCAGAAAATGCTGTCTTTTTCTTCCCCTGTATGCCTCCTTCAAAGGCCTGTCTCAATTGCACTTTTTGGAACTGAAAATTTAAACGCCCTGTTTTGATCAAGCCAGTTTTAAAATGAACATGATTGGGTAAAAAGGCCTCATAAATTCTGGGTCAGTAAAAGAGGGCACTGCCTTGTTTCTCCTCAGTTGTTTCTGTAGGACATCTTTAAATAAGCACTGTCAGAGGCACTCGTGTGGCCCAGCTGGGTCGTCAACTGCCCTGAAGAGAGTGGATCTTTTTGTCTCTTCCAGGTCACTGTCAGTTTTAGTGTGTCTCGATCTGTGAGGCCATCCGGTCCAGTTTTCAGTTCAATCGTTGTTTCGTTTTTTCCCTAAAGGCACGAATATGAATTATACTTTAGGATTTCCCCCCTCTCACCCCAAGTGCTGCATACATTCCACCCTAAATCTGGGATATCAAACACACATTTTAACCTTCACAGACCCAAGAACTGCATTGCAAAACTCATGGCAATGCAAATTTGTAAAGAAAACTGTGTCCATAGAGAAGGGATCCAGTCAGTTTACTTAAAAGTGTGGAGCAAACAACATTTTTCAGCTTCCCAACCTATGGATGACTTATATCCCTAGACTGTCCTGTCCTAGCTGGGCACAGGACTGTAATGCACGCTGATTCAGGCTGGAAGCACTCACTGGAAGAAGCAAGACATATTAGGTGATATTGAATCCCAACAGACAGGGCCAGATAAAATTGGTCTGGACCTTGGACAGATTGCTGTGGCAGGTCCTAGCTGGGACTCTCCCAAGTGAAAATGTCTCAGCAATAGGGAAAGGCCTTCTGAAAGATATTCTGCATCGGAGCTTAATCCCGCTCCTCAGCAGCTGTGTCCCTGAAAGGCCCAATCCCTAATTCTCCTGTGCTCTGACATTGGGGTGCTTCAAAGTACATTAGATGGGTGTACTCTGAGTCTAGTGGTCTGCAAAACCACTAGAACAGTGGTGGCAAACCTATGGAACCTGTGCCACACTGGGCACACAGAGCCCTCTCCGCCGGCACGTGAGCCAAGTCACCCCAGTGTCACCCCAGCAGCTGAGCATCGGACAAAAGCGCACATCCGGGCCATGCGCATGCTCAGAAAGGAGTAGCGCCACCAGGTGATGACGCCACAAGCCACGACTCATTGGCCTCTCTTTTCAATGGAACTTTAGGCCTCTCTTAGCGTTAGGGGTGTGCACCAGGGTAGGGATAGGGTTGGAGAAATGAGGTCTCCTGGCATGATTTTGATGGTTGGAATGTGTTTAGAAAGGGCAGAAATGATGAGCAGTGCAAAAAAAGCGACTCAAAGAAGGCTTTTTCAAAATCGCATTATTTTCAATAGAATTATGCCCCAGGATTAGGGTTAGGGCAGTGCACCAGGGTAGGGTTAGGGTTAGAAAAAGGAGGTGTCCCAGCATGATTTTGATGGTTGGAATGTGTTTAGAATGGGCAGAAATGATGAGCAGTGCAGAAAAAGCTACTCTAGGAAGGCTTTTTCAAAATTGCATTATTTTCAATGGAACCATACCCCTGGATAAGGGTTAGGGGTGTGCACCAAGGTAGGGTTAGGGTTAGAAAAAGGAGGTGTCCCAGCATGATTTTGATGGTTGGAATGTGTTTAGAATGGGCAGAAATGATGAGCTGTACAGAAAAAGCTACTCAAGGAAGCCCTTTTCAAAATCTCCCTCTTTCACCACTGGGTTTTGGGTTGTAGTTTGGGCACTCGGTCTCTAAAAGGTTCATCATTTCTGCACTAGCAGGTCCTGGAATAAGAGGCAATTGCACACCAAATGAAGCTTCCCCTGAGCCAGAGAGGCGAGTAAGCCTAAAGAGCTTGGTGTAGAGATAGGGAAAAAGCAGGACTGAGTAAGAATAAAAAATGGAGACTTACTTACATGAATTTCCTGGGCCTGGGAGGAATTTGTGACTTTTGGGCTGACCTTCAGTCAATTGTAGACTAGAGATGATTGAGGAATCGCAACATCATTTTTGATCCTGATGAATTTCTACTATGCAGAACAATCAAAACATTGAACCTCCTTTTCCCTGATGGACTTCAAACCCGAAAATGAAGTTCTATAATCATCGTATTCAAACTGTATCAGCATCCGGTGGTGTAACAATACATGAAACTGCATGGGCATTTGTGGACATGCAAATACTGTATACGTGCAGCACAAAGCTTAGACTGGCATCCAAAGGGTTATGGTCATGGAGAAAGCAGTTGGGTGGTTTGGCCAGATGGGAAGGAAAAGCAAGCAAGAGATGGAAACAAAACAGAGGAAGGACGGTACTCAGGGAAGTTAAGATCGATGCAAATAGGAGGAGAAAGAGAAGATTCAAGTGAGTGATGAGGCCACTTGTGTTGAAAGTAGAGGCCATGATGCAAAAATGATGAAAATTCATAAGTATAAAATTGCATTAATAGCGGTACAATGTTAGTGTACATACTACGGTTATGAACAATGACCTTCAAGCTAGTGAAGCTAGAGGCCTCGGATGGTGACTTTTGCTCTTTGTTAAGGGAAGGGTATCTTCTGGACAAATCCCACAAACCCTGAATACCTGGAACTTAACACTTGAATAAAAAGTGTATGTGTGAAAAGAGATTGCAATAACACTCACATCAAAGTGAAACAATCTGACTCTCTGATGCAATGCTTCCTATCTCTTTTATTTTAAAAAAAATGTGTTAAACTGCCTAGTCACTAATGTTCCTTGGGTCAATTGCAATGCTTACCCTCACCCCCGGTTCTCGTACAATGAAACACAAGGAAGGCACGTGGACATGAAAATCCTTTACAAATGCATCTAAGTCTCCATACACCATCATAGTAACCATCATCTGTAAGTTAATATCTTGCATTCTGTACATCGTTCTGAGAATGTTGCATCAATCAAACAATATAAAAATGCCTAAATAAATACACATGTTGTATTTTCATTATATTGCTAGTGCTGTTATTTCACAAAGAAAACTAGATGCCAAGATGCCACTTCCCAATTTGCTTGATGCAAAATGCAGGGGAGCTTTTAGCATCCATTCATGTGAGCCCCCTTTCCCCGGCATCTGGAATGGTATGACCCAGACACATGTTTGCTCTCTTACTGAGAATGCCTTCATTGTTCTGAGCCAGTGGAGTTCCTTCTTGCTCCCTCCAATATTTCTGTAACATGTTGACCAAGGTTCCCTTAGCAAAAGAGCTCAGGAAGGCACAGTTGTTTTCCTCCTTAGCTGACTCTTCAGCATAAAGACCCTGTGGACAGCATCAGAGAGTGATAGGTCTGCAGCACTGGAAGGAGTTGTACCTGTCAAACAACTAGAAGCTGTCAATAATTTAGCTTCTATGCCATACAATACTGTAAAAGAAAAAAGCACTTGAGATTGCCTGGACAGAAACTCAGAGGTATTTGTCAAGCCGCACTGTATTCCTTGATTTTTCTCTCTAGTATTCACCATTTTAGGGAAAGTCCATTAGCCTGGAACATGCTTGTTTGCTAGAAGTACATTATCATTCAAGTGAAGAGTGGAATACAATCCTGAACCCAGTGAAACTGGACTGGAAGCAAAAAGATTGGCATGGCTGTATGGTATGTGTAAACGGGTGCACGGGAAAAGAATTGCGTACTTGCAATTGCAAAGTTCATTTGCAACTGACAAATGGCAATGTAGTTCATTACAGTCATTTTGGCAGCTGGCTTTGCTTTGCTTTGCTTTGCTTTGCTTTGCTTTGCTTTGCTTTGCTTCCAAGAGAGATTTCTATTGCTGTATGCTCCGGAGTAGCATTTCCTGAGGGGTATGCAGCCATGAGAGCTGAGCTGAAGCTCCTCGTATGAAAACTTTTTGCCTGAATTTTGGGGAGAGGGTACTCCAGGAATCCTGCAGCAAGCCAGATGGAAGCCCAGGTCCTCACCCTTGCCAGTGATAAGTCCCCCCTTCCTGTTTGAAGACATCTGCTCCTATAGCAGGTGGCCTGTAGGAGTGCTTTCCTGTTCTGCTAAATTTGTCTTGACCCTATCAGAGCTCTTCGAGGTTTAGCAGCACATGGTCCTGCCCTTGGTCACAAATGAGTGAGAAGCAACCTGGCACCTCCCTCGTGGCATTCTTGGCTTCATGGGACCTCACCATTGAAGGCACCAGTTCCAGGTGAGTTCCTCTGGACAGCATCGTTTCCTTTCTATGACTTACACCTCTAGAAAGGAGTGTTGCAAGTGGGCATAATTTACCCAAAGCAAATGGAAGCATGCAATTAAACATGTGCATTGTGACAAGATGGAAAGGAGCTGCAGGTATCTACCTCCTACAACCCCAGTGGACAGACTTTCTGCTCCATTGTTGCAGGAACAAAACTGAGATGATTTTAAACATCTCTGTACCAGGTATGTTCTATCCTTGTATCATCTCTACTCTAGAATTAGAACAGGGGTCCTGCCCTACAGGGAAGAATAGGGGAGCTTTTAAGAGCAGGATCAGAGTCCCTCCTAAACATAGAGGAAAGATGGAAAAATGGCATGCGCCCATTTAAAATGATGTCTGTTTTGGCTCTTGGTCAAGAGGCAAGCTAATTCAATGGTTGTTTCCTCTCCCCGTGAAATCTTGAAACTGTAGTTTTCTAAGAAGCCAGGGTTCACACTATAAAACAATTTCCATGCCTGTTTTGGGGAATATCATAACAGTGAATGT
This sequence comes from Varanus komodoensis, assembly GCF_004798865.1. Classification (NCBI taxonomy): domain Eukaryota; kingdom Metazoa; phylum Chordata; class Lepidosauria; order Squamata; family Varanidae; genus Varanus; species Varanus komodoensis. The sequence goes on along the minus strand of NW_025335506.1, from coordinate 72,996 downwards.
AAGTGTTATAAAAATTAATATAACTTTGTACTATGGATATGCCAAATTTCAGCATTTTAAAGTCCTGATTATTCCTGGGGGACAGGGGAGAGTTGAACCTGTTGTAAATGTATCCACTGAAATAATTGGATTTAAAATTGCTTAATATTGGCTGCATGTCTCACATGTTCTTTAAATCTAATTACTTCAGCTTAACCTCCTTGTGGATCAGGCTGTTGTTTCAGAGAAAAAGCTGCAGTCAAAATTCGCCCCATTTTGCATGCTGCACATGAATACTTATTTCTGTTTTGTGAAAAGGGTCCACATGATGGATAGGGCAGCAAAATGAAGAATATAACGAAGTAATTCTTTATGTTGTAGTTAAGAGCCACCTTTGAGGAAACGATGATGAACAAGAGAGAGAGAAGCCATTTTAAATCTGTGCAAAATACCTGTATCTAAATGAATGTGAGATTCAACGATCCAGAATCCAAAAGCGCAAGATTTTTTATTTTATTTAAAATATTTATATGCCACCTATCTCACCACTGGCATCTCTAAGTAGCTCACAACATTAAAAACATCATGGGGAAGTTTTAAAAAATCACTATAAAACAATAAACCAATGATCTATAAATTAATATAAATATAATTTATAGCATAATAATAGCTATCATCATCATCCATAGCTATTATTAGCAATAGCATAAATTGTGCACTAGCATGATTTATTTTATTTTTTTATTTTATTTTTTTTAAAGTATTAAAGAGATGGGCATTCTACATACAAATAGAAAGGAACTTTTGAGAATGGGTTGGCCCACTAGGCTAAGAGCTTTTCTACACAAGGCTGCTATTCCACTGATTCAAAACTCAGAGAACTGAAATACAAGCATTACCTGAAAAGCATTTCCTTTCCTGCTTTTTCCTCTACATAACCTCTAGGTGGCACTGTGGTACAATGGAATAATACAATTACTCAAGTGAAAAAAACCTTTTGCTTTTACAAATAATTCATTCTGCCCTGGAAAAGCTCTGAAGGGCTTGTTTGAAAGCAAAAGCAGAACTAGAATGATGCGGGGAATGATGAGTATGTAATAAAGGCAGAAGCGCTCTAGAAGTCTCAAGAAGTTTCATTGAGGAATGTGATCTAGCAAAGTTTAGATATTATTTATCCAACCCAGAAAAAAAAAGGGGACAGTTCACACTGGGCCAGCACTTTTTTGATCTCTCTTGTGTTTGTGACTGTTGCTCAGTTGTGCAGACTAGAACATTGCACAAATCAAGAATGGAATGCATGTGAAACGTGCACATTTGTACACATTCTCTGGTTTGTGCAGCTTTCCTCCAAGGACCAAAGGGAGCCTAGAGGGAAATTTACTCAGATTAGGAAATTTGCGCAAAATTGAACAGGGAAATTTGCCAGCCAATTTGCCAGCAGTTCTGGTGCATGTATGCTTGTACTTACAATTACATCTGACCTTTCAACGGGGCAACGCATATGTCTTGTGTGCAAAACTGAGAAGCTCACACTTTCCTAGTGTTCCAGTTTGCTCTTACATAAATGGATGACCATTTTTATTTGATGCACTGCCATTTTTACTGTTGCTCCTGTTTTAAGAATTGTATGCTGTGGCTACACTGACCTGTATCTTACAGTCTCCATTTTTTAATCTTGTAAGCCAGCCCAAAGAATCTTCATGTCAAAATGCAGTCTAAACGAATTCAATTGGATCCAGACTCAGCCATGCTTAGAACAGACCCACTGAAAGCAATGGGGGTATCAGTCAGTCCTGATTTCAATGGCCCTACCTGGAACATGACTAAGTCTGGATGCAAATTATTTTAAATAAAATGAGTAAGGAATTAACTTTGCAACAAAATGGAAAACTGCCTGCAGCAGATCAAGTTCTAAAGGCCTTTGTCATGCTGCATGTGCATTCGGGGTTACTTTTACCACCCGCATGGTCTGCTTGCTCCATGACTCCAGCTGAGTGGTCCAGTCTGGTTACAAAGGGGTTCTTTTTCCTGACACCGCACATCCCTGAGAGACAAGACTTGGGAATAATCTCTCTTCACCCCTTTTGTGGCTCCAGGTGCTCCCTGACAATGCCCATTTTTTTTTTGTTTTGTTTGTTTGTTTGGTTCTGACTCAGTGCCACAACCATAAATCCTATTAGAAGGCAAGGCAACCTAGTTGCTCTGGATGGTTTGGACTACAACTCCTGTCAGCCCCAGTCAGCATGGCCAGTGTTTGACCTTTGGACTTTGCAGTCCAAAGCATCTGGAGGATGCCAGGCTGCTTCCTTCTCTCCTTGCCCAATAAGCCCCACCACAAAACACAGAAAACACTGAACGCTCAGTACATGCATGATTAGGGAGGCGGAGAGCAAAGAAGGCACGCAGGAATATGTAGGAATACATGTACATGTGTGTGTTGGGGGAATAACTGATTCCTGTGCAAAGTCAAGCCCCAGTCAATCTTCAAGGATGGAAGGGTAGTGCTCAGGGCAAGAGGAGGAGTGGGTAGAAAGGCGTTGGCACAGGGAAGAATTACAGCGGTTTCTATGGGAAGAGCAATTCATTAAAAAGGCAGCTGAGGGATGTGGGAAAACAAAGAAAGTGAGGCAGGAGAGAACATACCTGGCGATCTCTGCAGACCAGTCAGGAAGAGACAGTGGCCCAAGGGAGAGATGCAGCTTGGGACTGAATTACAGGCATGGTGGCCAATGGGGTGCATGCCAATGAGGAGGCTGGAATTCACAGTTATGTAGGAGCCACTCAAGGTATAAACCCCTCCTGTCAGGTAAATTTTGGAGAGTGAATGGTGGTGACCAGGGTTGTCTTTTTGTTTGTCATAACCAAGCAAGGCCCGGCACATCGGATCCAACTTGGCACAGGTACAGGCGTTCTGTTTCCCTGTTTGGAGCAAGCTGAGACTTTGGTAGAACCTCCCCTTATGCATGATGCACCCTAATCACTTACTCCTAGAAGATGATGGAATTACAAGCTCCTGGCCCCAGTTTCTGGCAACACCTCTGTTACTGTTCACACAGAGGGTCCTTTGCAGGCACATCCTCCAGCAGCGAGCAACGCCCCAGGCTTGACGGTGTGTCCTATCCGCCCATGGGTGCAGATGAGGCTGTGTGATGAGGCCCTGACAGAAGGGCTCTGGCACAGTCTGCTCTTCAGCAGGCTCTTCCCAAAAGCAAGGTGGGAAAGGCTCTGATTGGTTCTGGGCCCCACTGCCAGAAAGGGTTGTCTGCATGTTGCTCCAACAAGGAGCAGATCAAGGCTACCTTTAGGTATGATTTTCCCTGAGTGAGATGTTAACTCATAAAGGTATATGGTCTGCTTTAGCAGCCTCCAAGTGGGAGTGGAGGCCTAAAATCTGAAGAGGGCCAGATGACTTCCTTGAGATGCAGGATATTCAGTTCCAGGGAACTTTCTGGAAAACTAGGTCCTGTAGGAGCACAAATGCCTTTCCATGACTTAATTCTCTTCCCGAGCTCTTAATTGTGGAGCTTTCTCCAGGCTCAAGGGCTCAGGATCCTCCGAAGAAGAGGCATCGAGGTCCTGGTCGATGACCTCAGCCAGGGACAAAATGCAGATTAGACTTTGCATAAACTCTGGATCTGAAGGACTAGGCTGAAAAGCCTGCTTTAATTTGGCTTCAATAGATCACAGCTCATGGAGTAACATCACTCATTTCCATTGAACTAGCAACTTGATGTGTGGTGTATTCCATCATTATGTACTGTCAGGTACAGGAAATATAGCCCAATTTGAATTTTCTGTGGGAGGGCATTGAAAGGTCATCACTCTGTCTTTTCACATTTTGACCCTTTTTGAGCTCTAAGTGCCCTTTTTGAGCTATTAGTCTGATATTTGGTTGATTCATTCATTACAGATTGCTGATTAAGGGCAGGAAAGGAAAATCTGACATTTCCATCATAGGTCACTGAAAAACTATCATCCTAACAACTAACTGTAGTTACATTAATTTCTTCCCATGGGTTTCCATACCATGGTTGGAGATAAGGCTTTCTATATGGGGGAGCAAAGGCCATGTGAGGCTTCCCAATGTCTACTTAGCCTATGTTTAGATAAGTGCTGGGGGAAAAATATTGCCCATATATTGGAGACACCTATGCTTACTAATTATCCATATGTCTTTAAAAAACCAAACAAATCAAAGCTGTTGGCCATCTTAAAAATGTCCATATTAGTGTAATATCTTTATTAGACCAACCAAAAGACCAACCAAGTAAGGTGACATGATAACGCCAAACTAGCTTCTTCCAATTTCTTGTCTGATGTTACACAAAGCCTGTTCTGAACATCTCAAAAGTTTGCACAGTTTGAATGATCTGTTGGTGCGTCCAGTAATCTACTAGATCTTAGATGAACATGCTCCTATTGTCTTTCCACTAGCAAAGAACATTGTCAGATGAGGCCAAGAGGTTTTGTCAGTTCAAAATACCTAGCAGTATTATATTATCTGGACTGAGATATGAGCAGACCAAGCCGGGTGAAAATAACAGTTAAAACTCCATTTCATCAAGAAAATTTCTTGCAAAATATTTATAAGGCATGCAAATACACATATGTTAGGACAAATGCACATCACGGATGCATAGGAAATTTCATGAAAGAAAGAAAGCAAATGTCTCTACCCCCTCTTAACTCTAAATATGTGAGCCATTTTGGGGTCCTCTGGAATCCTTTCCTAAGGTTCTTTGATATATGTAAGACATTGTGAGCTTTTAAATAAGTGTCACAATTTAAAGGCTGGGGTCACATGACACAGAAACAATCATGTTTGTATGACCCATGAATTTTGCCAGAATTTACCAGTCGGATGATCACATGGCAGGGGACTTTCTGCACTCCCTGCTCCATATTCGCAGCCTCATCACACATCCCTGCAGTGCCCTCAGATGCAATCCCATCCTTTCCCTATTCTTACCTGTGGCCTGGAACACCCTCCTTTGGATTGGTCTTCTGCGGTCCTGAGGTGGGTTTCCTCCCTTCCCCCTCCCCAGTGTACCTGCATGTCTGCAGTACTTTTCAGGTGCTGCAGCCCCCACATAGATGTTTCTTCAATGAAAAGATACACTTTCACGGTGATTCCCGCCACTTTCCTCTGTGTATTTTCACTCTGTGCAAAGGAAGATGGTTGCACAACTCAGTCAATGGGAAGAAAGTGAGCAACAGTTCATCTGTTGTTAGAACAGTAGAGACTGAAGGCTAGAGGTGGCTGCTTTCACAGCTGCTCTTGCCAGGGGAATCTATGGTACTCCCATACCAGCAATGGTGAGCCCAGGTGTGGGCAACCAGAGAATCCATGGAGAAGTGTGGAAAACTTGGAACAGACCATAGATTTTCTTTGTTGTCAGAAAACGAATCCTACCATGTACCTGTGCCTGGATGACACAACTGACCCACAATGGTAAGATTTCACCATGGCTTCGTGTGTTGTGTGAACCTCCCCACAAAAGGAGCGGAAGTTATTGGCAATACCTGGCAGTGACATAGCTCAATGAAGCTTCGCTTCTGAATAAATTTGCTTTGGGTTACACCGCATAAAACCGTATGTGATAGCATTCCTCCACTTCATATCATTCTCCAGCTGGGAGATCATATATCAACATAGAGAATGTTCATGGTATGTCTATGACAGGCAAAATTTTGTTATATTTACGTATTTATGTATTCAGTTATTGATTTATTACATTTCTATACCAGCCAATAGCTGATGTTTCTGGGGCAGTTCAGAGACATATGAAACCATAAAATATGGCATGATAAAATGCAATATGAAAGTTGAAAACTATGGTATAAAATAAAAAATAAAAACCAAACTCAAAGCTGGCAGCAGTGCAGAGAAGTGAAATGCAGCAACAGGTTCAAAGCAGCAGAAACCAAAAGACTAAAATGGCTCAGAAAATAACAAGTCTTCACCTGATTCTGAAAGGAGCTCAGTGTCTATGAAGCCCCCATTTTTTTTAGCTACGCTTCTATATTACAGTTTATATTTCAGTTCTGGAAAATTCTACTCCAGGCACAACAAGACAGACAAGATAACTGGGCTTTTAAAAATCTTAGGCTTGATGATGATGACATTGAATTTATATCCCTCCTTTTCTCCTCCTGTGAGAAACCCAAAACAGTTTACATTTGTTGTTGTTTAGTCACAAAGTTGTGCCTGACCCATCAAGACCCCATGGACAACATTCTTCCAGGCTCTCCTGTCCTCCACCATCCCTTGGAGTCCACCCAAGCCCACACCCACCACCCCAGTGACTCCATCCAGCCACCTCAACCTCTGCCGTCCCCTTCTCCTTTTGCTGTCAAGCATTTCCAACATCAGGGTCTTCTCCAATGAGTTGTTCCTTCTCATTAGGTGGCCAGAGTAGTTGAGCTTCATCTTCATTTTCTGGCCTTCCAGAGAGTAGTCAGGGGGTAGCTTACATAGCTCCATTTCACCCCCACAAAATCCTTGTGAGGTACGTAGGTTGGGCTGAGAGTGAAGGGATCGGCCCAAATTCACCAAGTGATCTTCATGGCTGAGTGGGGACTTGAACCCAGATCACTTAGGTCCCTGCCCCAGCACTTTAACCACCACACCTTGCTAACTTACTTGTTGTCATTCCCTAATGGAACAACAACTCATTCTTCATACTAATAAAACTATCAGGGTTTATTTGCATTAACGCAATGCAGGGGTGACTGAGGAATCCAGCCGTTGCCAGTTCTGCACCAGGCTGGTGGAATCTGCACTCCCTGGATTAATGTGCAGGGCAGAATTTCGCTTTCCACTGGCTTTGGCACTTGGACTTTTTGCTGAAGATCTCGACTCAGAAAATGGGCCAAATGACATCAAAATGTGTTTGCTTAGAGATGCATATTTTGAAGAAAAATATGGTTAATGCACATGTTCGTGCAAGTTCATTAAAACACATTTTAATGGGGACATAAAATGGAATGGATAGATGACCATGTGAGAAAATGACATGCAGTTGGCGAAAAATGCTGATTTACTAATTCATACCAAATATGGGTAGTCAGAAAATGTTATTGGAGTTGGAACATTATACTTGTTGCAGTGTCTATCTCTGCAATTCTGCTGTAGCTGCGTTTCCAAAAGTTCTACCCCCTAGCTTAGCCTACCTGTACATCATCTCCACTTGGGCTGAATATTGTAATAAAGGAAATTTTGCGTTGAATAAAAAGCTGTTCCTCTTCTGATCTCAGCCTTGGAGAATAAGTACTGAACTATTGCTTCAGTTAAATATTCATATCACAGTTCCGAAGACTGAAATGAGTATCAGAATGAAGCAAAGAACGGGAAGACCAGGGGAAAAAATGACGGCAAGAAATCTCTAGACATTTATCACAGGCCTAGAGGATACAAACCAATCAACTTCTAAAATCTGCTCTTTGATCGAGGTGCCCAGTTAAAGCTTACATTATTAATATATGACTCTGTTTAAAGAAGTCTATTAATCAAGTAGGGGTGACTGATTAAGTGAACAAAGTTCAGCCTTCTGACCCAAAAGGCAGCTTTCACAAACCTTTTAGAAATTCAATTCATGGGGAGAAAAAGATGCCTGCATCAATGATATCAAAACAATGATTCGCATATTGCAGGACTTGCACGGATATAATAGGAGCTGTATAAGGAAAAATTAATTAATTACATTTGAACGTGTGACAGCAACTGCCCCAATGGGATTATTAGTTCTCAGTTAATAATCAATATCACACATGTCTATTCTAGAATGAAGTATAGTCTTTAAAAGAGCCACTTTTGAAGTGCTCGATTTTCTTCATTGAATAATTATTAAATTCATTTCCCTTTGAATGGCATATAAGGCTTCCCCTATAATTTAGCTCTTCCATGTGGGACTGACAAAGAGTTTTGCGAACTAACAGGGCTGGAAAGAAAGAGGTCTGCACTTTTAGTTTTAAGAAAGAGAAGAAACCAGGGATGTGATACCAAGGAATTCTACCTCTTTTCATCTAGAATTTTCCTTTAGATCCTAGAGTTGAGCTGGAAGGATCTTTTCGTGGTTACCAGATCTATCTGGATCGCCCTGAAAACATTCTCTCCCATTGCTCCCTTTCATTGGCCTCCCGAGCTGGGAGAATCTCCCCTATGGTGCTTGCAAATACCTATCTGGTAACTTGGTAATCCTTCACCAGAACTTCCACAATACACTGCTGGATGTTCACCAACCCAAGAATCATGGCAGAAAGCCATCCATTGGACCCTCTGTAGCAGCCGTCTCTGCTATTGCAGCAGCTAGACATCATTGCCTTATGAAATGTTACCATAACATTCCTCCTACTGCATTTATTTACAATTATTGGATTGTGTTTTCTTTTATGCATCTACATTAAAAAAAGAGAGAGAATCAACTTACTTTTCTGGTTTAGGGTGCTTGATTTCTTTGTTGGCATTGTGTTTTTAATGCTGAGCAAATAGCACTTCCCCATAACTAGTTTGTAATTTGTTGTCATGCATGATTCTGATAGCAAAGGGAATTTCATTACAGGTACATTAAAACAGGAGAATGCATGCACATTTGCATTTCTGGGTGCAGGTGAATAAATAGTAAACCTCATTGATAACTGAAGCAATTATAATTTGAATAAGATTATATTCTCCCTAGGAGAGATAAAGGGTAATGAAAGACAATTCCAAGCTAGTTTGTTATTACTTCATCAAATACCTCATCCTCTAGCCGATAAAACTCTCCAGTATAGCCCCCATGAGACATTAATGGCAACGATGCTACCGAACATTTGTAGTGATCTCTAAAAACATTAATATCACTATTTAAATGAGTTTGTGATGTACTATAACGGAGGGTGAAGCTAGAGGTGAAAACGCTACATGAGCTTTCATGCAATCACTACCAATGAGTTGCTGGGAATGACAAGATGAATTATGTTCACACCAGACAAGTCCTCCATGGAGGGATTATTTTTTTTTAATAGAGTTTCATGAGAGCATGACAACAAATATGCTTTCTGCAGGAAATTCTGTTATCTCCATCAACATGGCCTCAGCCGTGGTATGAATGGACCCACCTGTATCATCCAATCATCTGGGTTTCCAAGAACAAAATCTGCTTTAAAAACTGTAGCCGTCACCTGTGTTGATCAATTAAAGGAACAAGCCCAGGTATGCTTAGATAGAAAAACAGCCCATGATTCCTAGGTAGGGACTGATGCTCCTTGGGATTGAATTTCAGTATTCGATGAGTTACCTGCCAGCAGTGGAAGGACGGCACTATGCTGAGATACACTGTGTTTGCATTTCAGTTATGATGATTATTTCTACATTTGCACCCATATGCACGAATTGGCACATGCAAAGTCCATTTATTATTTATTTATCAAATTTCTACTCCGCCCATTAGCCAAATTCTAAGCAAACCTCTTCCCTTTTTATCTGCTTTGGCAGATAAAGTTCAACCAAGCTCTATCTTAAAGTGCATTCAGACCTGAGTCCGTATCAGATTGTGAACTTTTGTTTTTCCTTTCCATGTGAAAATCCACGTGTATGGGTATATTTTTCCAAATATATTCATCAATTTGGTGTGGTTTTTAAAGGTGTACATTTACGAAATATATGCATTTGTCCATGACTGGAGTGTATTTGCGTGCTTTTCTGAAATGTATTCCTTTTGAAATGTACAGACTTGAACATTTTTGAGGAGGTCTGCGAATCATACTGCAAGTGTCTATGGATTTCGACAGCAAATTACGTCTGAATCTGTGTTTCGTGTGCCACAGCTTGATTCTTTTTTTGACATGAGAGGTGTTATCTTAGAACTAGCAAGAATTGGAGCAGAGGGGGCACCTCCTTCCAGGAAAGGGTATTCAGAGAATAAAACCTGCAGCCACATCCTATGGAAATGTCCATAGATCCCCGGTCTACTAGAAAGAATCCAAACCACAAGATGTCCCATGTGGGGGTCTCAACAATCATGCAACCTATATATTGTCAGCCCTACTATAACTAGCTGGAGTTTTTTACCTCTGTTTGGTGGTCTCTTCATTGCAGCATTCTGTTCTTCTAAATAGAATTGTGCTGTGCCTGAGAACGTCTTTAAGAAATTGAAGACCACAACAGGTCTGGGTAAAAACCTGATTTGAATATGAACTGAAATGAACTGATGCATCTCTGCTTCTCCTTCCAGCCCACCACACCATGCTATCAGCAGAAGGAGGGGCTTCTCTAAATGGATTAGGTTGAAGACTGCACACAGTTGGTGCAAGGCCTGCCTATAGGCCTAGGACCACAGGTTGTCCACCTTGTTATACAAGATCCTTTACAGAACATCTAAAAGTGGCACCTGCCAGCATGTGATGGGACAGCTTGTTCACTTCAGGAGAATGGCCTGATTAAAGGAGTTTCAAGTAGCCTAACTGGAGATTTTGTACGTTTATTCATTTAAAAGAATAGTGCATAGTGTGTTGCACTATGGTTGGCTATATAGAATAAAGTATTTGGGGTGGGTGATGGGGGTGAGAATCTTCTTGAACCTAGACATCTACAGCTAATCTTTGGTAACATTGTATAAATTTCTTAGAACTTGTGAAAGGCTTTTTTTTCTCGGACGTAGCTGTACCCAATTTCATGGGATCTCTCTCTCTCTCTTAATCCTTAATAACATTTTGCATTGTATAATCTCCTTAGCGCTCAAAAAGAAATGATATTGCACTGACCCCTTGAAGAGTGTATTCTCTGGAGAAAAAGGATTCGTAAAGATTTTCCTTGTCGCACGTCAGACCTCTTAAAATCACAGCAGATACAATCAGTTTTTGAAATGCCCTTTATACCTGTCAAGCCAGATAAGATTACTAAGTTGTCGGCTCTCAAAAGTGTGATGTCATATAGTCCCATTCGCAGCAGCCCAAGTCATTATCTGTCTTGTCTGACAGGACACTGTACATGATCAGAAAGATCAATGGCTAAGAGAGGAAGGCCTAACCCTACTGTGCTTCTCATTGATTGAGGTGAGGAGGAGCAAAATAACTTTTTCCCAACTCACAGCCCACCTGTGGACAAATAGGCATGGCTGCTAATATGGCAATGAATCCTGGGATGTATTTAGAGAGCAAAGTTGAAGCCTATAAGGCAGAACACTGCTATTTGGGGTCCTGTATTTTGAAGAGCAAGGGGCACAATGGGTTAGTGGGTAAGACACTGAGCCTGTCAATCAGAAGGCCAGAGTTTGGCAGGTCAGATTCCTAGTGCCACGTAATGGAGTGAGCATCTGCGACTCGGCCCCAGCTCCTGCCAGCCTAGCAGCTCGGAAGCATGCAAATGCAAGTAGATGAAGAGGCACTGCTTTGGTGGGAAAGGTAACAGCATTCTGTGTGCTTCAGGATCTAGTCATGCTGGCCACGTGACCATGGAAGTGTCTTTGGGCAATGCTGGCTCCTTGGGTTACAAATGAAGATGAGCACTGACCCCAGAGTCATAGGATCATAGAACAGTAGAGTGGGAAGGGGCCGTGAAGGCCATCGGGTCCAACCCCCTGCTGTTGCAGGACACCAAGTGACACCATCCCACTTATGTGGCTGTCCAGTTTCTTTTTGAAGGTCTCCAGTGTGGGAGAGCCCCCCACCTCTCCAGGCAGCTGGTCCCACTGTCGTATTGCTCTTCTGACAGTGAGGAGGCTTTTCCTGATGTCCAGCCTGGATCTGGGTTGTCACAGCTTGACTTGGTTATTCTGTGTCCTATACGCTGGCATCAGCAAGAGATCTTGACCTTCCTCTTTGTGACAGCCTTTGAAGTACTTATAGAGGGATCCCATGTTCTCCCTCAGCCTTCTCTTCTCAAGGCTGAACATTCCCAGTTCTCTCAGTCCCTCCTCACAGGGCAGTGTTTCCAAACCCTGGCAGTCTCAGATCCCTGGCATGGTGGGAGATAAGATGAGAGGACTCCTTTGCTCTTTTCTCCAGGGTCCTTTAAGTTTCCACCCCATGCAACACAACAGAGCCCAGTCCTTCCACTGGAAGCCCATTCCTCCCCCATGTAGGAATCTATGCTAGTGAGGCCAAGGCACTGAGCTCCAGATAGGCTGATTCATACAGACAATGCGTGAAGACTTGCATGTCCATGCATTTCTTTCAAGGGGATGAAGCCTCTTACACACAAGAGGAAATGCATCATCAAGGGAGAGAACCCCAGAAGGGATGAGTGGAGATGCACTTCTAGAAAGCATTTATATAACTGAAATAGGGACCATTGTGCAGAAGGACTGTGGCCAGGTGATCTGTCACCTGCTCCATCTGTCATCCAGGTGCTCACGCTTGGGAAGTGACTTCAAGGTCCAGCTCTTCCTTCTGATGGGGCCTTATGCTTCAACCAGGCATGGAAGGAACAGCCTGGTATGGAGGCCGCCTTCAATGGAGAGCTGCCTTTTGGCAGCCTTTTAAATAGAAGACTCCACTCTATGAAGCAGGAAGCATCATTCATGCAAATGTCTTTATATTAGCTCGGGCCATGAGATCAGCCCTGGAACTAGGCCAGGTCTCAGTTCCCACTCATGTAGGTCAGTGAACTGGGAAAACTGGCATTGCATGGTATCTCTCGTGGATGCTCTGCCCTCCTGTAATACCCAGTGGTGCAATTTCAAGGACCCGTTCAGCAGAATGAACCCGAGAGCCTCCAAGTGCACCGTGGCTGAACCTGCACCGTTCTGATGTCGATACAGTGATCTGCATTGCTATTTAAAGACAGGGCAGGTGTGTACAACTGTTCAGTCCAGATCTGGCATTACATGCCTGCATGACTGATGGTGTTACCTAGTACACAAACTGGGCAATAGAACACCAAGGTGTCCGGCCAGGGGTGGGTTCTGATTTTCTCTCCAGTGCTGTGCATTGGCTGTTTCTCTTCTCTTGCTCTGTGCTGCAGGGACAATAATTCTGACCTATCTCAGAGCATTTGCCTTAAGGTACTGACATAATAATGGTGATGCGGTGCTTTTAAATTCGAAATGCATTCAAAGTGCTGCATGTATGCGTTCAACAGCATACCATACGGCACTGAATGTTATCTGGAAAGAAACTCTAAATAATGGAACATGATCATGTTTTGTGTGTTCTCTTTTAGTGCGTTTCTCTCCCTCCTGCTTCATTACGAACCTTGTCAGGTGCAAATATTTTAGAACAGAAATCCACTCTGATGTAAACCCTTCAGTAAATGAGGTTTCATGTTCATGAGGCCAGGAAAAAAAAGTTCTAATTAGCTAAAGTTCAACTTGAAAAGCAAAATTGCAAGAGATCACAGAAAAAGGTCTGGCAGAATTTTAAGCCATGCCTGACCCTGGAATCAGAAGTACTATGTTAAGTCACTCAGTCATGCTAATTCAACCAGTTTTATTACTGCCTCTTCATTAGTGCTCACATCCAATGTCATTATGCAAATATATATGAAATTAAAAATGTGCTTCCCCTAATCTGTTTTCTACTGCATTTTTTAAAAATCACCCCTAGATTGGATGACTGCTTGTAGTAATGTGCTCCCATAGAGGGAAATAGGACGACATTAGTGTAAGTAGATATTAATTATTCCCCCTTCTTGCATAGGTGTTCATTAGGGCTAGAGCAAATATTCTCCAGCTTGATTTTTTAATGCAATTCTTTAAAACGAACACTTATAAAATACTTTAAATAATTAGAACAAGGAAGAAGAGTGGGAAATGGAGCTGTTCAAAAGCAAAACTTTGGGGGGCTATCCCCCTCCCCCCATATGTATATATTTACCTTCCTTTCAATCTCATTTCTTTCCTTTAGTGCAACCTCCTTCTTTCTTCCTTTTATTCTTCCTTTCTGGGATGGAATGATCCTAGTCGATCGAAAAGGTTCTCCTGCTGCCTTGTAGCTGTGCCCCTAAGAAGCTGTGCCCCACAACTTTCACTCCTCCCTGGATCTGACGCTGGTGTCCATTGCACACGCTAGTGCTGTGTGTTCTAATTCCAGTGTTCTCGCAAAGCGGTACATGTGCACGGCAGCTGTTTCATGTGAGTGGAACCCTTTATTAACTCATGCTACTACCAATGTGCAGAAGTCTCTATACCTGTGCACAGAGGGTGCAATTCAGTCCTCACATATCTTTGATGTATGCAGAGAAGGGCTGGGGGCCTGTGAACGGCACTGTAGCGAAGTGCATGGTATCGTGACACTGTGACCGGTGATGCATGTGTTCCCCGAGAAGTCTTTTGCCATGCTCCAGTGGCTTACTAAAGAAGACATCACATTTGCTTGCATCATGTCATGTTAGTCGCAAAGTCATGCCCGACCCATCGTGACCCCATGGACAACATTCCCCCAGGCCTTCCTGTCCTCCACCATCCCCTGGAGTCCACTTAAGCTCACACCAACTGCGTCAGTGACTCCATCCAGCCACCTCATCCTCTGTCGTCCCCTTCTTCTTTTGCCATCAATTGGTCCCAGCATTAGGCTCTTCTCCAGGGAGTCCTTCCTTCTCATTAGGTGGCCAAAGTATTTGAGTCTCATCTTCAGGATCTGGCCTTCTAAAGAGCAGTCAGGGTTGATCTCTTCTAGGACTGACTGGTTTGATCACCTTGCGGTCCAAGGGACTCGCAGGAGTCTCCTCCAGCACCACAATTCAAAGGCCTCAATTCTTCAGTGTTCAGCCTTCCTTATGGTCCAGCTTTCACAGCCATATATTGCAACTGGGAAAACCATAGCCTTGACTATATGAACTTTGGTCAACAGGGTGATGTCTTTGCTTTTTAGTATGCTGTCTAGATTTGCCATAGCTTTCCTCTCAAGGAGCAAGTATCATTTAATTTCTTGGCTGCAGTCCCCGTCTGCGGTGATCTTGGAAGCCAGGAAAATAAAACCTGTGAGGAACCCGGAACGAGGTTCACTGGCTGACTATCGCCAAGTATCAAGAACTGCTAGTCCAGTGGTAGCTTCTGACCACATTGTGGGTGCACATAGTCTCAATACATGGGCTATAGGGCCATATTTATAATAGAGAGATGCACGCTGGAGCATAGACATGCCTCCATGCCCAGATGCACACCCAAACACAGGGCTTGTGGCAGTCAGATGGTGACCTGCCGGGTTGTACATGGGGTTCTCCCACCTTTGACTCCACACAAGAACATAAACTCCATATTTGCAAGTTTTTTAAAAAGCCAAACGATTTTGCTGTGTTGGAGCAGCCTATTCATCACTCTGCACATTTGCTTCTGTCACCTCAAGTACTTGTTAAAAATCACTTCAAGCTGCTACAATCAAGGGCCAGGTACTTCCAAGGTCTGGCACTTTTGTAGCTCTATTACACCTTTAAGTAGGATTCTTCAATCCAATTCCAGCCTTCATGATAATCAAGTGCCCACTCCACTTAACTCCCAGGCAGCTGAAGAACTCGGAATGCTCTGGATAGATTCCTGGGCCTGATTTTCAATCAGACCTCTCCTACCCACAACAGGAAAGCTCCTGAATATCTTGCAAAACATTGTAATAATCTCACTTACACCTCGCAGAGTGAAAGCAGTCATGGCTCTGTTGATAAAATCACTAAGGATTTTTTTTTCTTTTTTGCTTCCATCATGCTCAAAAGGAAAGGAGGAAACAAGAAGGAAAGGGAGAGAATGGAAGCTAAAACTAATGTGTAACAGGGCTTAATCAGCACTAGCTATCAATTAGGACTCTGCAGCTGTCTCCTCCAACCTGGAAAATGCTCTAGAAATTTTCCCCACCAATAGTAACTCATAGCAAATATTTATGAATGTATATGCTACAATTATTAAATTTGCCTTTCTGTTCAAAGGTCAGCCCCAAAGGACATGGGAAAAATGTGGTTTGGTTCCAATTTTGACACAAAAATATGCAATTTACATTTACAAAGCACTGTGTGAACTGTATCATATTCTCCTTTATTCACACCATGCATGATTGTATGATGCAAATATCGGGATTAAAAATGCAGATGGAAATAGCTGTATTAAGGAGAGAATGCACACAGAAATACTTACATTAGGGAGAAAAGGCTTGCAAAAATATGTACATTTGGAGAAAGTAAGGCCTAAAGTTTCAAGGGGAGTTTGCAAAATCATCACAACCTGGCATGTTCTCACTCAGTTTCCCTAATTCTGGCTTGGGATTTCTGCCTTGTGGACTCACTTCCTGCTGGACCGCCACATGAACACTCATTGTGAGGTGGACTTAGGACAGAGAGAAAGTGGGTAGAGTCACATCACAGCAATGATGGAGAGAACAATTATCTTCTGAGATTCTCATGGAGAAAGAAGGCTTTAGCAGAATGGAGCTATCCTCTTCTGGTGTCACCAAGTGTGGAACCCAAGTTAAAGCTTCTTTGGGAAGTAACCAAAGTAAAAACCAGTCGAGAGACCAGGTGTTGAGTTCACTGGGCTAAACATCCAGGTGAAACGGGAGTTCAAGAGAGGAATCCAGATGAGAAGCCAAAGATCAAGATAGGATGATTTACCTAACCTGGTTTAGGCAATGTGGTGTCCCTCACAAGTTTTGGACTATAGTTTCTATCATCCCTGACCTGAATTAGATAATAACCCCAACCAGCCATGAGATCAGTGCAACCCAACTGTAATGTCTGCTGTGTCTATCTGGCACGAATAATCTGGTAATTGACAGGAAAAGTCTTGAAGTGCGGAGAGACCTAGAAAGATGTGGATATCAGAGAAGCATAGACAAAGGCAGTAAAGACTTGACAGAGATGCATCGGCAGCGACTGCAAGAGAAATAAATAAAGAAGCAAGCGGTATGGCTCTCCTACTGTACTGAATGCATAAATAGAAGATGACAGAAAGTCCTTTGGTTGCTTATAAATGTCAAATACTTTTAAGCGATTATCTTTCCTTGTCAGTTAACATTAAAGAACCATCTAAAATGCATTTATGCCCAGTCATTTGGTGTAAGGACGCAGTGTTCAACCAACCACAGAGCAACTTCAACAAGGAAACGGAGAGTACAGCTGTCTAAAACACATTCCTTCATCCTCTTGCCTATACAGAATACTGTCAAATCTGGAAAGAAAAGCAGTGCAGGGGGGAGAAGGGGGGAAAAAGAAATATATATTTCTTCTTTGAGGAAAGACAAATACAAAGAGATGGGATTTTGAAACAGGCCAAGGTGGGAACTCTCTCTGGATATGTTGCAAGGAAGAGGCTGGTCAAAGTCAGCTCCTGTCCTTGTTTCCTCATAACAAGATGCTGCACTTGGAGTGCCCATGGCCACAGCCGCTGCCTCTGCCTCTCTCTTCCCCCAAAATCCTAGACTCCTGACACTATTTTGTGTGCCAAAGATGTGAAAGGGAGAGGTGGTGATTGGACCCAGATGTCCTCCCACCACGGAGTGGTGTGCTTACCTTTTCCACCAAGAAAGAGTATCCACTGGAACCCTCTTCTCTCTGTAGGGATGGTGCTTTGAGGATCACTTTCCCCTCCAAGGAGGAGACGGGGGACTGGAAAGGTGTGGAAAGGGGGCCACAGGTAGCGTCATGGCATGCTGTACTATTAGACAAAGCAAGGCATTCTCCCCAGGCGTAGTTTTCAGCTTGTATTGCTGAACTGGCATTGCCAGCTCTTTTTTTCAGGCAGGGTTTTCATCTTTTACAGCTCTGTGATGGGCAGGTACAACATGGTCTTCTCCATGTGGTGTTTGCATTTGGTTGATGCAGGCAGGTGAGCATTTTGTTTAGGTTCGTTTTGGATGCAAATTTGTTTATTTAATTTTGACCGCCAAAGCTCTCTGGGTGAGTCATTTACCAGAATGCACAGATTTTACCATATCTGGGATGGAAAGAATTTGAAATTTAAAATTTGAGTTGCAGGAGATACATTATAGCAAATTGGCAAATTTTAATTGCCACGAAACTGTCCATTTCTAGCCAAGCTCAGGTAAGCATTCCAAAACATGACAGGGGAGGATATTTGATGAGGATGCTATTTTGGAAGTACCACATGCTGTTAGTGGCTTCCATTTTCTTCCTTGGCTCTAACAAAAGGTGTTATCTTTGGGGACAGTGATTCTCATTTTCTACTTTGGTTCTCTCCTACTCTTTGCTGAGCAGTTCTTCTTCATAGGGTGAACTAACACTGGTTTGCAGGATTTTGAACTGCACCCATTTCGACAACTGTAACATACACACTGCATTCCAGATCCATCTCTTCCTCCCACCATTTGGATTTAGATACACCACCTGAGATCTCTGTCCAAGAATGTTGAATGTCAGTAACCCCCACGCTTTGAAGGACAAGTGGAACCCCTGTCTGCTGAACTTAAGCATTCCAATCTTTAAAGTTTTAAGCTCACCTCCAGAGCAGACCCCTCCAGCCCCTTTGCACATGGTACATTCCCATTGAAGTGTTGTGTTCCAAGGTAACATCAGCACTTCAAAGAATGCATGCCCATTCCGCCACAGCTCTGTGGCTACAGTGGAGGAGAACAGCTGAAATGTGCGTCGCCTTCTGTGTGGCTCTTGCAACATCAAAGGGGTACATGCATTTTTTAAAGACTAAGACTAGAGAGGAAAGCCTGCCTTGCTTTAAGCCCAAAGTGAACTCATGTTCGCACCCCACTAAGCTTTCATATGGATGGCTTCCATAGTCTTCTCTCCGCAAGCACCATACCAGAATTCATAATACAAAGGCGATCGCATTGGATCCAGGTCTTCTATTCTTGAGTACTTGAAAAGATGAAGATGGTCAATTAAATAGGCAAATGATTAACTACTTTCTACCAGTATCAAAATGGAAAAGAACCAAAGTGCCATCAATAACAGAACGATGAAATAAAACAAGATACAATGCAGTGTTACAAAGAGTGTCATACGTACATTTGAGATGATATAGGCTGAAATAGTTGCTTTTTGTACGGAAAGTGGTGTTCTTTTGTAATATATTGGAGAGTTTATAATGATTTGGTAATTACTGTGCAATCCTATAACCACCTACTCAGAAATAAGCTGTGCTGAGCTTGGTAGGATTTCCTGCCAGGAAGGCATTATGGGGTTGTTACATAAGGCGGCATGGATAGGACTGCACTGACAGACTCTCATCTGATGTGATTCTACTTGTCAAGTGGGTTGAGGGGGTGGCTTGGCTAGGAATTACTTTGCTATGTTCTGCTTTATTTAAACACATTGTTAGGTTTGGGGTATGTCTTTAAAGATGCAATCCTGTGTACCTTACCCAAGAGTAAGCCGCTTTCTTGTCAGTAGGGATTCTCCTCTACACCTTTCCTTCTGCATAAACATGCATAGGATTGCAAGTGATTTGTGTGTTTGTTTCATGTTTAAATGGTCTCAAAAGAGTGCTGGAACAAGGTCACTTCTTGGTGCAGGTATGAGAGAGGATCTTACTGATGGTTTCTCCCAGGGTCTGGAACTTCCTGCCAAAGAAGCCAAGATCCACCTTTCCTATTCTTCCACCAGCAGGAAAGTTTATTTTTATTCAGGCTTTTAAAATGACCTGTTTTTTCAAGTAGGTTTGGATCTGATAGAAGCCCACCTGCCCATCTGTCCCTCCCTCCCTCCTCCCCTCCCTCTCTCTCCCTCTCTCCCCCCTTTCTTTCTGTGTTTTTAATTGATATGTTTTAATTAAGTTCTAATTGATCTGTTATTTTTGGCCACCTTGAGCAGTATTTTTAGAGGGAAGACAGACCATAAATTAATAGACAGGTAAGTAATTAAACAGTGTTACTTCTTTTATTACCCTCCCCTTTGTGGGGTGAACATGGATACTTAATCCATTTTTATTATCAATAAATGCATGAGAAAAATAAGATAAGAGTTATCCACTGATTTCTCACGGATTTCCTTAATTTCAGAGAAAATACCCCAAGGCTTTCATGAAAAGATGGCTTTTGCTTTCTCTCACTAATGAAGGGGGCTGTCTGAGATATTTCAAGTCAATTCTCCAGAGGAACTACAGAACATAAACACCCCCTCATTACAAATACTTGTTGTATAAATGACAATGTATCAGATGACTGATTGGGCACCTCTAATGATTGATAATGACAACAGTCCTACAGATCAATACTAGGAAGTATTAATTGTGGATATGCTTTTAAAAGTATGCTTTTCTACCTTCTTCCAGCATCTAGAGAAACCTAACGTATATAGTTATGGTAGGTTCCTTTTGGATACCAACTGGATTCCAAACATTTTGGAATTATAAAATGTCCCACCCGTTCATTATGGTGAAGTTTTTTTAAACATTCTAAAACACCCAAATCCAGAAAACACACAACATAAGAATTTTTATTGGAATAACCAACACTATCTTTAAACATCTAATATTGTTATTTTCAGTTAGAGAGACCCCCCTCCCCCATGTTTTCAAATGATAGAGAATAAATGCCAACATAAAAGTCTCATGAATTGGGAAAAAACTAGTGGACACATTTTTGAACACTAGTGTTGTTTGTCTTTGGGGGTCATTTTTCTACCCCATATACAAAACTGTCTCTGATGTCTTCTGGGAAAAGACTTTGTTTAACCAACACACAACTTTCAATGCACATCAGCTTTCAATTAGCATGGCAATGAATTTCAGGTTTCAGCTGCTACAGGTTGCTGACCTGTCCACTTAGTGATGAATGGATTCGCTATAAACTTGCAATCAGCATAGCAATCGGCCTCTATATATTACACTGTGCGGCTGCCAAAAGCACCCCAAAAGGCCTTTGTTGTAGTGAATAGACTTTGGGCTAGTTTCAGTCCCCAGCAAGACTTGGTTTCTATGTAAAAAAAACTAAAATGCAAGTGGTGAAAAGATGGGGACATTGTTTGCCAACATCTCGAAAGCAGGGACTAAGTTGTAGGTCTACTTATGTGTAATTACACTGGAGAATGCAAGTGCCATGAACAAGCATTCAGGATTCAGCCAGACTCTGCTCCAAAAGCAACTGCTGCTATGACGACGATGATGACGACGACGATGACGATGCTACTTGTGGAAGATGTTTGGAAATGCATCTGGGGCTGTATCATTTCATAATGTGCATGGTGTGTATATGTGAATTTCAGTGCACACAGAAAACTAGCACATCTTACAATCTTTCTTCCTGGGATGACATTTTAAAAATATGAATGAACGAATGAGTGAGTGAGTGAGTGAGTGAATGAATGAATGAATGGGGGACCTGGAATGGCTACAGAGAAACAAAAGTGTCAACATTTGCTCATTTTCGGGCATTACTCAGTGGGAACACTTGGGGTAAGATGGCCCACTGAAGGCGATATTTTGTCCATGCCCAGGGATATACTGATTTTGTTTAAGCCATTCTGATGGTGTTTCAGGAATTGCCAGGGGTTATTTGTTCTGTCATCCACTCATGGCTGGAATTGGATTTTTCTCCTTACATTCGGAACAGTACGCAGAAAAAGCCTGCCAACTTCACACTTCACATAACTTTTGATGGCATGTAGCATCACATATCTTTCTTAGCTCAGAGTACAGTCCATGAGAAGAGCTCACAAAAAAGAGTGCTATGGAGCAGGGACTAAAGAGAGATCAGCATTCAGAAAAAAGCAAGCAAGCAAACAGAAAACATCACCTGGAGTGGCTATGGAACCCCAGAAGAATCCAAAGAGTCCCTTCCCTTCCCTACCCTTCCCTTCTCTCCCTCTCCTCTCTGTCTACTCTTTATATGGTGTGTGCTTGAGTCCTGCCTCCTCTGCCTCTAAACTGCTCTTCCTTGAGCCTAATAAACAGCTAAATCAGGTAACAGCAGCCTTAGGAATTCCTCCCTAGCTACAGACTAAGGAAAAAGTGGATTTCGTGAAAAAGTGCAGCAACAGGCACATTTCCAAAACGTGCACAGATATGCTTTAGCCAGTGGCACATGCGTCCATCAACACTTTCATCTGAAAACTACACAAAGCAATGCATACAGAGGCAGAGGAGGAAGAGGCAGCAGTAGTGGTGACCGCATGGAACTAGCAAATGGGAAGTCTGTGGAAATGGTCTTGATAGATTTGCTCATCCTTACTCCACACTGGGAATGAAAGGAGCAGCAAGCATTCTACGGTCTGGCAGATTTGGACTTGCCAGATGCGGAGAGACCCTGGGAACCAGAAACCTCAGATTCTGAAATGGGAGAAGGACAGGGACTTATCTCAAGTGCACCATCCCCAGGTGTTCAGGTAGGTATTGAGAATTGTCAGGATTTAAAAATGCAGGTAGGAGGCACGAGAGAAGTCCTGCAGCCAGCAGAGCCTGGTATGACTCTTGATCCCATGACAGGAGATCGGGAGAGATGTCAAAATCCTGTCTGAAGTTGGCTGCAGTTTTCCCTCCTAGGTTGGCTAAAAAGGGAAATATCAACAAGTCTTTGTGCACAAGGGTATAACCATTCAACACAAGGATAACCATAAATGCATGCCTTTTCTACAAGTCCATTCTTAACATTTTAGTTATTTTAGAAGAAGTTCAGGGAAGCACTTGCATAAGTAAATTTTTTTACATCGATAACTTTTCTTTGGAGGAGGGTAGTTTCCCTCAGTCTAAAGTTGCC
This sequence comes from Varanus komodoensis, assembly GCF_004798865.1. Taxonomy (NCBI): domain Eukaryota; kingdom Metazoa; phylum Chordata; class Lepidosauria; order Squamata; family Varanidae; genus Varanus; species Varanus komodoensis. Next base: position 50,451 of record NW_025335506.1, on the reverse strand, counting down.
TGCAGAAAAATAGCTCTCCTACACCCACAAATCACTGCATCTATTTAGCATCTCTTGAAGAGGTGTAATTTTTTTTTTAAATGTGACATTTGCTTCGTCTTTTTGTGAGTGTGTGTGCCAGCACATTTGTCAACATTAGTGCAATTAGCTCAAGTTTCATCAACTCATTGGCACAATCTGTTCAGAAAGCGCCATAGAATGCTGAAACTCCTAATAGGCTGCTCCAAATGCAGTCTAAAACACTAGGGAGTTCACTTGAATGCTGCCCACTGAAAACAGGATTAAACAGAACTTGTAAAAAGGGGGGGGGGAATCAAATCAACAATTAAAATGGAGAATCTTTCCAATGAAATGGTGCAGGCTGTTGCTTTTAGATGGAAGAAGATGGAAGATTTCCTAGCTCTGTTTGCAGAAAAGCAGTGAATTATGAGAGGGCAACTTACTACAAACCTTAGGATATGCACATACGAAAGGTGTATTTGGGATCATATAAGAGGATATTAAAGGAAAATATTTGGGTGCATTATTCCCTTATGGGCTTCACTCCACCCACTTATTCTCCTTTCTATGGATCCACATCTTCAGTAGCAATACGAGTACCATGAACATTTGCAAGCTGATGTCCAAGTATTTAATAAGCCAAAAAACAGCAAGTCTGAGAAAGTATAGTTGCCTTTTTGGGGGCAGGGAGATTCACTTGGCTTATACAGCCTATATTTCAAGGGAGGAATAAAGAATAAAATCCGAAGTTGGCTCTTTCTGTATGTTCCTGCCCACATGCTAAGACCATAATTTGAGACCTGGTCCACATACTTATGCAAGGGTGAACCCCTTCCGGGGTGACCCCCAAATTCTTGCCTATACTCCTGAGAGAGGACTACATATCAACTCTGTTGACTTCTCAGGAGCATGCAAGGAAGTTTACTTTCCTAGGCCTTTCACAAAGTATGCTTAGCTTTCAGCCTGGGGCTTCTTTTACTTCCCAAATGTTTTAAACTTGGCCTTCTCTTTGCTGATATTTATTTGCTGCTTTGATGTGGTTTTTTATTTTTTAAAACTTTTTAAAAATGAGGCTATTGGCTCACTGTGCTTGCTTTTATAAAGCACCCTACCAGACCTTCAGCAATGAAGAAACACATAGAAAACCATGAATAGATCCATCAATCAATACACAGAACATACAATTGATTGTAGGCCACAGAAGAACTGAGTAGATAGCACAAATGCCCTCTTCCCATATATATAGAACTTGAGGAGCAGACTTCCCCAACCTCATGCCCTCCAGATGTTTTGGACTACAACTCCCAGCAATCCTAACCACTGGCCCTGTTGAAAGGGGTTTATGGATGTTGAAATCCCAAACCTTTGAGGAAATGAGGGCTGAGAAGGTCATTGTAGTCTCTAGGGCAAGGGGGACAACTTATGACTTTTCTAATGCTTCAGCTACAAGTCCAATGGTCTCTCACCATTGGCAAAACTGCTTAGGGCCGATGGGCATTGTGGGGCTGCATGTGGATGCTGTAGTCTCAGTTCGTAGAAGACACTGCTAATAGGTTTAACTTTCACTGCAAGGGGGGAAATTAAGAAGTGTGGGGGACTTGGTGGTCCTGCAGGACTCTAGAATGTTGAATATAACAAAGTCTTTGAAACCAACTGTGCATGGTCTTGCAGCTCCGTGGGATGTCACCTCTGTCCCGCTGCCTTTATTTTTTCATATGCAGATAGAATCTTTCTGCTCAAGGCAAAAACTGGAACAAAGATGCTTTTAAGAAAAAAAGCGAAAAGAATGAGAAAAGAAATAGCACTTATTGATAGGGATTTGTCTCCACCAAAAGGCAATCCAAACAAAAGAAGCCTCTGGAAACATCTTAAATAACCGCTTGATCAAAATCAACTTTATTTTTATTTATTTTTTTAAGATGGAGAAGATAAAGCGTAAAGTCTTTTTCTGCCTGTAGCGGTGGCTCACTCATTCTGCTCTTGAAGGGAAAAGGCTGGGAAAAACAAACTTTAAAGGGTAAAAGTCACCCAAAGAAACTGTGTGAGGTCTTCTTAGGGTTTTTGACATTGCGAATTTCCCGCTGGTCAGTGTCAATTTGAAGTCGATTTAATGAGTGGCAAAACTAGCATGCCTGTGCTGCTGGAAACATCTGAGAATGGGGGTAGGAGTTCCTGCACACCATATTTACATAGCTGGAACCATATTTCTTTGTGAATGGGTGGGAGGGCCCCTGTTCCCACTGAAGCTTAAGTGCTAAATTGGATGAGTGGATACTCGGCAGGAGCTATCAGTTCGCCGGAGCTGAATGTTAATTATAGCAGTTTCCTTTCCTGCAAGTCCAAACTTAGCGTGTCAAGAAGAAGGCCGTAGGCCAGCTTGCCACCCCACCCTCCCAGAACAGGGTGACCACTTCTGAATGGCCACAGAAGAGGAAAGGCATCACCACAGAAGAAGAAAAAGAGGATGTTGGTTGCATAAATGTTGCATTTACTAATTTATATGTTTAGATGAACATCTGAGGAGATTATTCTACTTTAAGGATAAATATAGCGCATCTCCTTGTGGTGTGGAAGAGAGAGATTGGGGACCCATGTGCCCTGCTCCATCTGCTGAGCAGTTCTCAACTGTTGCTGGGCAACACCAAGGCCTTTGAGCTCCTTCTTCGTATGGCTCTTGCACTTGAACCAATCTTGGATTGAATGGTCCCTCAAACAGAGGATGATTTCAGTACAAAGAGCAATCTTCTGGTGTCACTTGAATGAGTGGATTGTCCTTGTAAAGAGGGCACATGGTCACATCAGTAAATCTTTCCCTTGAGCAGCTCTCTCCAAGGCCAAGCAACTCCTTTGACTGGACAGTCCATCAAACTGAGGGTGTCCTCTGAACAGAAGACTGCAGTTGAGGACACAGGTGCATCCTACCTAGGACAAGTGTTGGGCTCAAGGAACGGTGGTGATCAATGCCCCTCAGTGCAATGTGGCATCAGTGTTTATGTGCTTTCAGAATGAGTTTACCCCTTCTTTCCTGACCTATTGTTGTGGGCATAAATGTTGTTGGTGCCTCTTCCAGCACATGTCCTGGAAATAGCTAATTGGTGGAGCACATTCTTTTCAGGTTCTACACTAGTCAAGCTGGTCTTCATTGCATGCTTACCAGTGACTCATGGCCCAATCCGGGGACATGCGGTGCACAGCAGGCCGACAATTTGTGCTAATGCACTCCCAGCCTTAAGCAGCAACCCTGAGCACACACAAAAGGCTTTACAGAAATCAGCACTGATAGTTTCTGAATTAATGTGATTAGGGTTGTTCTATAAAAGTGAAGTCAAACAAGATTGCTTTTCCTTCATTCTTCCATGACAGGTATGGGCAACCTGCAGCCCTAGGGTGACAGGTGACCCCTGCCAAATGATCAATTCAGCCTTCTGGATTGATGGAGCTGTCCCTGCCCCAGCAGCTTGCTCAGTGGGGAGGAAAAGAAAAAGAGAAAGGGATGGGAAGAGACAGAAAGCAAGAGAGAACAAAGGGTGTGTGTGAGAGGGAGGGAGGGAAACCAAACTCCTTCCTTTTCATTAGTAGAACAGTCTCTAATCAGGGGTGGGAAGTTTGGAGCTGCTTGGGTGTTTTGATCTACATCTTCCCTAGTTCACATATCCAATGGTTAGAGATGATAGGATTTCTATACCCAAACATCTGCAGGGTAATAATTTGCTCCCTCTGTAAAAGAGAGAGCAGGCACCATAAAATACCCATGATGGTTCATTTCATTTTTAGAAGGACTGACTCCTTCTGAACTTCTCTTTCTCTCTCTGGTTCTTTAAGAAAGATGTTCAATTGGTATCTGGACTTAATTTGAAACTCTAGTGTTAATTCAGTTCTCTTGGCCATTTGATGACCAAGCGCAGAGGAATATTGTTGAGCCCAGAAGACCATGTTGGTCAAGCAAGGCTCAATGGAAGAGGGAGCTGCCCCAAGCCTCTTCCTGTACAGGAGGATTTAGGGGAAAGCTTGGGCAGGCAGTCAGTTCATGTCCTGATGGCACCTCATGGAGGAGCCATACCTGAGAAGGTTCACCACACAAGGGAGCAGCTCTCAGATACAGGCGCTCCTGAGAGTGACTCACCAAAGCAACAAAGGCTGACAGTTGGTGTTGGTTGCTAAGAATACAGAGATGCAACCCCTCCTCTCTAGGATCCTACTATATCCTTCTTTTGAAATTATCTGAAATATTTGCTGATTTGTTGTTGTTAGTTGCAACGTGGCCCCATGGACAACATCGTGGCCCCATGGACAACATCCCTCCAGGCCTTCCTGTCCTCCACCATCTCCTGGAGTCCACTTACACTCACAATTTGGTGATTGGGAAGCTACAATTATTATAAACATGCCCCATAGAAGCATTTTGAAATGCTTCTGTATCACATAAGGGCAGCATCCTTTCATTTCATGATCAGCAACCTTTCTGGCCTCAAGCTCTTTTCCTTTTCATTTTCCCCTCATCCCTTCTCTGATCCCAACCATCATAATTTTTAGCCAGGACCTTGATCTATTCCTCAACAAGTTATTCTTTTTAAAGCAACATCTCAGCTGTTCTCGTGTCCCCCCAAATGGAGAGATGCTTTGTGGATTATATTACATATATGGATCATGTATAGTTGGCTTGCTGAAAAGGCAGCAGGAGCTAACCTTGCCATTTCCTGTATTGTGTAGGATTTAGATCTGTAACTCCCATCAAATGGTCCATAAATTGTCAGCTAGAGAAAGTTATATTTCTCTGCATCTTTGCAACAACATGGCAGCTTAGACGCTTAGGAGTGTAGAGTGCTTGGAGTTTGTTTGCTTGTTTACCTGTATTATTTAACCAGGCACAAGATCAGCACACAAAATTAGACTATATAAGGTGTAGCTCTTGCCCCACCGAGATTCCATGGGAGACTGAAGGGGTTCCTGATTGTGTGTAGTGCAGAAGGTGTACAATGACAACTGGTGTTTTCCAGGGTGAATTGATTGCCTGTTTTCAGCACTGGCTGGTTGTTTCAATGCCAGCAAAGTGGTGTATCCTCTCTGGGCACCACTATGTACGCTTAACGGTCCATCCATGCTGCCGAACCTACTTCATGAATGGGCTTCAGCACCATGGATGGTCCCTAAAGTTCAGCCTAAAGGCCAGAATGGATACATTGAGTGACTTGACACTGCAGCTGCTGGTCTCCACTACCTGTTTTTCTGCTTTTGGTAACCCTCAAAGTGAGGAGAAGCTTTGCACTGATTCACAGATCTTTTAGAAAAAAGGGCTCCTTGCTCCCTAACTTCTTTCTTCACTTAAAACTGGGGTGAGAAGTGTTCAGCATGGGAGCCAAATATATCTCCTGTAGTTCCAGACTTGATGATCGCTGGATGTCTCACAATACATCTGGTGTAGAATGTGAGATAAATGGGCTAGCTGGGGAGGAGAGGGCAGATGACTCTGCAAAGCCAATTTAACAAGCAAGATTGGGCAGGAGGCAGCATAGAACAAGGGAGGGGAGAAGAGTGGATTCCTAGACCCAGTGAGCCAGTGCCAAGCAGGACGGCAGACCAATCTTCCCACTGCAGAGTGAGCCACCCTGAGGGTGGAGTCCAGGCTCTGGGAAAAGGAAAGCAGGAAAGGATCCTTTCAGTTTGGAATCAGCTCTTCACATGGGCAGAAGCTGCTCCCACAGATCAGAGGAATCCTTACTTTGATTTAGGCAACTTCTTCAAGTCTCTCATAGAAAACACCCTGCATCAGAACAAAGATGTGAAGCTCCAAGGAAGGACTGTATTTTAGGATACTTGTTGTTGTTGTTAGTTGCAAAGTCTTGTCCAACCCATCGCGACCCCACGGACAACATTCCTCCAGGCCTTCCTGTCCTCCATCATCCCCCAGAGTCCACTTAAGCTCACGCCGACTGCCCCAGTGACCCCATCCAGCCACTTCATTCTCTGCCATCCCCTTCTCCCTTTGCCATCTATTGTTCATATCTGTTTGCCTTTTGGTACCGCCCATGGGGTTTTCATGGCGAAGATACTGGAGTGGGTTGCCATTTCCTTCTCCAGTGGATCACGTTTTGTCAGAGCTCTCTGCTATGACCTGTCCGTCTTGGGTGACCCTGCATGGCATAGCTCATTGCTTCATTGAGCTACGCAAGCCCCTTCGCCACGACAAGGCAGTGATCCATGAAGGAGATACTTCTTTTGGTCTGCTGGAAAAACTGCATGAGTGAAATGTGCTCCCAACGCTGGGTGGCCAGCCCTTCTTCCTTTGCTCCATCCCCTTTCCATCAAGCGGCAGCCGTGGGATGGTTACCCAGTTTTGTGTGTCTGCCCCCTCTTCTCAGTCTAAGTGAGCAGCAGTAAGAGCCTTAAGTTCATTTATCTTGTCTCCTCGTCTATTTTCTATCTTTATTGTATTCTTGGCCTTTCCACTTCTTGCTCTTCGGGCTGGACATCTCCAGAATGTAGCCCCTGAGAATAGCTCTGCACTGCATTAAGCCCCCATGCTAAAAGATTTTCCCCACACCTGACCTATGAAGAGCACGACGAAGATAAATCACAGATTGAGGACCCATAACCAGAGCAAGACTAGCTAAACTTGCCTGCTCCCTGTCCTTATATTTTTAATCTGCAAAACCAACTTGGAGTGTGCGGCCCTTCAAATGGACATTTCCTCTGAATACTGGACCATCTTTTGCAGTGCATTCCATGATCTTTGGACTGCCTCATTCCACCCAGACTGGCCATTGGGTGCTTCTGGACAGGAAGGGAAACAGACACTGTCCTACGTGAGCCAAGACTTTGCCTAAGCAACAGTGGACTCCCTCTGCCTAGTGCATTTTTGTGTTTCCCCAGCCCCGTGTGTCCCCAGTGTCGTCCCTCTGCTTTGATTTCTCTGGTCAGTCAGACCTGATTCCTGGCACACCCCCTGGCCCCAGCTCTTCTCTGATTCGTGCCTGCGGCTGAGCCCTGCCCAGGATTGGTAGTACATGCCCAATCGGGTGGACAAGTGGCTGGGAGGGTCTTGAGTGGTCCAGCTTACCAGGAGTCAGGGATGTCACATGACCCAGAAGCTATGCTGCAATGCAACCCATGGGGGGCACACATACAAAACTGTCATTGCCATTCGCTGTGTCTGGATTTATGAAGTGCCCGTGGAGAAAGGAACAGAAGGTGGAAAAACTGGCCCTTTGCTTGGTTTCCAGGTTGCACTTTCACATTCACATTCACATTCACATTCTGTGCTGGGTCCTTTGCATTTATCTCACTTCCCTTGCAAGGCTCTGGGTGAGCTGAAGCTTGCGCTCTGCTCCTAGGATGAGTGAGAATTCAGTGGGGCCTGGCTGCATACACACATTCACAGCTGCAGAGCATCCTCGAGTAGAACAATATGAAGTGAGGACCATTATTAGAACTAGCAGATGATGTGGTGCTTTTGTGATCCTTTATTTATTGGCCCCGCTCCTCTAATCTATCAAAGCTGCTTTGTACCACTTCTGCAGCGCGAGACATCCCTGCGGCAAACATAAGCATGGATGATTTTCCTCATGAAGCACATTCCTCGGTTGATCTAAAGAGTTATGAGTTGCTTTCCAAAGCACTTCCATTTCTGGATCAAAACTGGTGCACGAAGCAGATCTGATGAGAAGCAGAAGAATGAAGAAAGGGCAGGGCGATTCACCACGTGCTAAAGGCCCTGCAGCATCTGCCAGGAGCAAAGTCGGAGGCCCAGTGCTGATGTGTGTGTGTGTGCCTGTGCACATACACAATGCCTTTATTTTCTTCTTGCAGCTGGCCTTTTTCAAGGCACTGGGACTGAACCGGTGCTGGAGGTCAGGATTGGCAGGCACCGGCCAGGGCCCATGCTTCAACAGAGGGAGAGTGCTGATCTCCCAAGCTCCTCATGTTGCTGCTATTTGCCGTCACGCCCAGCTCGGTGCTCAGCTCCACTTGTGCAATGACAAGGGTGGGAACAGGCCAGGGTTGGAAGGACAGGGGTGTTGTGTGACTCAGTCCCAGGACAGGTAGAAACCTCCTTCCTGGTACCCATCTGGAGGTGGTTACAAAATGCTGTACTTGCCAAGCTGAAAATAGCTTGGAAGCTTTATTATCTTGCATGCAGGAGGTTAATAATGTTAATTGGTGCTAATACAGTACTAAGTGAAATGCAACACTCTTTATACCTTTTTGGCATGCCTGCTCTATCCTGCTTGGTGAACAGTTTAAATAGAAATGTGGCTTTCTTCTGCTTGCTCGGGGTGCCAAAGGATATTTACATTCCTGCATCAGAACACAAGGAACTTGTGCATTGTTGCTTCGGAAAAAAGGAAAGTGACCTTTCTGGACACCCATCTCATTGTTAGAAACAAGCATCCTTCGAAACACCCTTTTTATATATAGGTCACCATGAACAAGTCTTTAACATTTTCTCTGTTGAAATGCAAATTCTCTTATTAACCCTTTCCTCAACAGGTGAAGCTCAAGTGACTCCAGCTTTTCTGAGCTCAGCCTTGAAGCTTGCCCTGCCTCATTCCCATCTCTGAATGAGACAAATGCTTGCCAGTGTGTCATCCAAATGGGAAGCATAAGCACCAAGGAGCACATTTCCCTCATTGTCTGAATCATGCGCATGTACATTTTCACCCAAATGCATTCTCCTAACATGGGTGTCTTCACCTCTTCATTGAAAGATTGGCAATCTGAGTGCTTGCCCACAAAATAAACTTGAATTTGCATTTGAAGGTCTGATTAGAGTAAATTCTGGTCTTAAATGAATTGGACAGGAAATTACCTGAGCTGGACTTCACCATGTCAGGATAGTGCAGATAGTACCACGCTTGACAATTTGTGAATGTTTCCAGTGCTCCTGTTTGAAGCTTCAAATGGGACATACTTTGCACGTTCTCTTTTCCAGGCCAACAATCATGCTATTGGATAAAAGGGCAACTGGAAAGAAAAGCCTAATGGTAGAGAGTCAGTGCAGCCCATAATAACAGGAGATTGCAAACGTGACCCCTAATACTTTGATTACTTCAAAGGAGCAAGGGGTGGGTCTATTTTCCAGAACAAGCGTTCCTTGTTCTGGAACTTTTGGCCACCGAACACTGAAAGAATACATGAACCCTTCTTTGTCTCTATTGTCACACTGACTCCAGGATTGGTATAGTCCTTTAAAACACCAGAGTATGCCGTATTGTATGAAGAATTAAGTTGTCGGCCAAACAAAACACTTGACAGCCTGAATGTTTTATAAAGACATGAAAGCATTTAGGTTCCAGCAAAACAGCCTTTTGCCTTTTCATTGTGCATCTTTAGATTAAAAACACCCACTTGATCCAAGCGATGCTTGCCAAAGAGATGGAGAGTGGCTATTCATCTGCAGTCTATTATTTAATAATTTAGCTGGATACAGCTATTAGAATAATAATTTAGCTATTATTTAATAATTCAAGGATGGATTGTTAAATGGATTGTTTTTTATGCTGTCAATTCACCCTGGGGGTAAATAGTTCACATCACACAAGTATAAAATACAATCAGTAAATGTGTTTTTCTGAGTCTGTTGCTCAAAGATTGGATGGGGGTGCTGCAGAAGCAAATATTTCATAAGCTTGAAGGAAGGAGCTTGAAGGAAGGAACAGTTCTTTGGACTGTGAACCTCTGTTGCCGGGTTAGATCTGCACTGTCTCCTACTCATGGGGGCAAAATGACACCATTATGTTCATGTTCACCAGTATAAGACCTTGGATATTGGAGGTAACATATAGCAATTATGATTAATATCAGTTCATAACCCTATCCCTTAATTTGTCTATTGCTCTTTGAAAACAATCCGAGCTGATTGTCGCTTTCACTAGCTTGCACTAGCGAGTTCTGTGTGCTCTCTAAAGAGAGCACTTCATCATACCTGCCCTGAATCTCTCCAAAACCAGCTTCATACTTGAATAACCCCAAGGTCTAGTGGAGGGGGAACGTTTTCCTACCCACTTTCTTCTCACCGTGCCTTCTCAAAAAATACAGTCACGATGCCATCGAGCAAAAATTACACAAAAATGGTGGTTACTGATAAAAAACAAAAATACACAGATATATCTTAGAACCATTTCACAAAATGTTAATTTCATAGAGAGGAGGCATTTCCATTTGTGGAGTTGTATGAAACCTGCCTACACACCAAGAGTGGGCAACTTTGTGCGTGTCAGAAGACTGCACTGGTACAAGGAAACACATGCGCACACACACCTAGACACACACCTACGCTTCAAAGACACACACACAGCAAGTTCCTGAAGGTGGGAGAAGAGACGTGACTCCGTGTGAGGCCTCTGTCTCCCTTTATGTTGTGATGGCTGAACAAGAAACTTTTGTTTCCAATTGTTCTGTGCTGGATATCTATGAATTATGACCTGAAGAATCGCATTGTTGCACCTGTGGTGATGCATAAGCTAAATTCTGCTTGCTATTTATTTTTCATATTCACCCCTGTTAGGTAAACACAAAGTTTTGTCAGTGTTTCATACTGAAAATCCTCATGTTATCATGAGGATAATTGTGTTTTTATTGCCCAAGACATCTGGTATAATATAATTTTCAAACAGAAGAAAGAATAGTTTATTTTCCTCCCCCAAAGCCATGAAATAAGGCACTTTTTCTTCTTTTTAATTAACTACACAGCCATACCTGAAGCAAGCTGGAGCAGATAGGTAGGCATGCTCCAGATTGGGAAAGATAAGCAACACAAAAAACACTTTTCATTCAGATTTTATATGCCACACTTTTTTCATTACCATATTCTAGAAACGTGCCATGGAAATTGTTGTGATTGCTCATTTTCCCTCAAAACACCCATTATCGATTTATGTAATTTTTTTGCTTAAGCACTTGAAAATATGTGTAGGGATGTACCAAAATAGAGGAGTTCATCTTGTTTGAGTCCAAAGGTTTCCCTGCCTGCTTCTGATCCAAGGACTGCAAATGGGCGGAATCGGACCCACAAACTTCTGTTTCTAAGATCACAGTTTGTTCATGTTTTTAATGTTGAAAGAAATCTGTGCAAATACTAACTTGAAAAATATGTATCTAATGTTATTTGAGCAAGATCAGCCAATTTTGTGCAAAAAACAAAACCCAGAAATGCCACGGCCGTGGGGCAATTTGTGCAGTCAGCTGATCCATAAATTGCACTACAGCCGTGTGGCTTTCAGGTGCTTATTCATGCAAATTTTATTAGTGGTTGAAGCTGCACAAATTGCAGTCTTTGTGAGCTGATGCAATTTCTTCCACAATGAATCAGTGCTGGCTGACCGAATCATGGACATCTATTAGATGCCCACCACCATATTGGATTCCTCAGGAGCCCTGTGTGTGTGTGTAAATGGGGAGGCAACATTAGCGATTCATCTGATGGGAGGGGTGTCCTCCGCCTTGCGCAAGTGACATGTGAGTTTCCATAGCCTTGTGAGCAAGTGTGGGGGGGGGGGGCCTCCGGCAAGCGTTCCTGGAGGCCCTCAGTTGCACTGTCACACTTGCTCATGAGACATAGCTTCAGCCGGAGAGAAGGGGGTTCTTGTTTCTTCTGCACTTTTCCAAGTCCCATCACTCACAGAAGCTCTGGACACCCTGCATCACTGCCTGCCCTTCCGCAGCTCCCAAATACTCTCTGGTTTCTTCCTCTCCTCAGGGAAGTGCCCTCTTCCCTGAATGCTCAGGGCCACGTTTCCATCCCTATGAGGACCTGTGCCAGTTCAGCTCTAATGACAGCACTGCACAACTTGGGCTGCCTTTGCCGTGATGCCAAGCAGAAGTGAATGGGGGGCTTGCTCTCCTCCTGATGTGTTGCACTACATCTCCCAGAATTCCTGGGAGAGCTGGCAGGGGTTGACATCCGAATCTCTGGAAGGCACCACATTTGAAAGGCTGATTTAGGTAAATGAGGCTGCTCTGTCTCACTTTCTTCTTCCTTGGCCCAATTCCCATCCCTCAGATGTGGGACTGGCTCTGTTCTTCCTTCCTGGATTCCAGGGTCGAGACAGCATCCTCCCAACATTTAAATCCGATAGCTTCCATCCCTGATAGCTTCCTGTGAGATGCCATGGGAAAGCATATGGCAGAAAGGAAATAGCAGTGTGTGCGCTCTTAATGCCGAATCACCCTGAAGAATAGATGTAAATAACATCGAAATGTAGTGCAAAGTCTCGTGGCAAAGTGGCTGACCCAGCCTGACAGGGGTTGCAGTGTGCCAACATGATGAAGATCCACAGTGGAGATCGACAGGGAAGAGGGCAGGAGCACCAAGAGGCCCGGCGGAGCAGGCACACCTTCCAACAAACGCCATCCCTCTCCTTCCCGTATCTTGTTTATTTTGTTGGAAACTTAAGACAACTTTGCCAGAGGCAATTACATCTCCAACTGAACAGACTAGTGAGCCTTGCATCTGTAGCTCTAATCTATTAAAAAAAATCTGGGAGGTTGTTCTGTACTGTCTTATGCATTTGATATCTTCATCCCTCTCGAGCAGACAGTTGGAGAACCATAAAACACTAATGTATTCTGTTTTATTCTGCCTGTACTCAAGGCCACTTCCCCTATTGCCGTGAAAGCAGCGTCTAAGGGTGAAACAGAGTTGTTCTTCATGTTTTGTTGCCTGCTGTTTATGTGTGACACATGTTAGGGCCATGGGAAACTGAATTGAAATCCAGAGTATGGATTCTCTGGCTCAGGACACATTATGTCAGTTGCCAGTCAGAGTACAGCACATCCTCATCACCATCACCACTTTCTGCCATCTGAGATGTTCAGTTAGATAAAATCCCAATAACAGCATCTTTTAAACAGGACAAAGCAAAATTATTGAAAGCCGAAGACCTACTGAAATATTACAAGTTTCACCGTCTGGTTAAACCCCAGTCAGGGTGGAGCCAACCCGGCCTAGCTTGGAAGGAAGTTCCAGAGTCCAGGTGCTGCTCCGGAAAAGGCTCTGACTCAAATGCTCACCAACCTGCATTCTCTTGGCGATGAGATGAACAAAGCCTCTGAGGGAGATGGCACATAAAGGCAGGAGGCAACGGGAGTCTTCCAGCTATCCTTCCCCCAGCTGTTTAGAACATCATAGGCCAAAAGTAGCCTCTTGAATTGTACCTGGAAGTGAATCAAAACACTAAAATGTTACAACGATGGTGTGTGTGTGTGTGAATTTTAATGCATTTGCAGACAGCAACTTGATAAAACATTTGATAAGCTTGGAAATAAATTGGAAGTCAGTACTGTTGGTTCAGGATCGGACCTGTACAATCTCTGAAACAAGGCAATTCTCTGCTCTTCACACCAGACACATACCTTTTGCAGTTGCTGTAGTTGAGTTTGCCGGTACTTTGGGCTGCTCCACACCAGGCGTATTTGTTTGCTGTTTAGTTGCAAAGTCATGCCCTACTCATCGCGACCCCATGAACAACATTCCTCTTGTCCTCTACCTTCCCTCGGAGTCCATACAAGCCCACACCCACTGCCCCAGGGACCCCATCCAGCCACCTCATCCTCTGCCGTCCCCTTCTCCTTTTGCCATCTATCGTTCCCAGCATCAGGCTCTTCTCCAGGGAGTCCTTCCGTCTCATTAGGTGGCCAAAGTATTTGAGTTTCATCTTCAGGATCTGGCCTTCTAAAGAGCAGTCAGGGTCGATTTCCTCTAGGACTGACCGGTTTGATCTCTTTGCATCAGGCATGTTACAATAGTCTGAACAAGTGCCCGGCTTGACTGAATAAGCAAAGGCAGAAGTCTCCTAATATTTATGCCAGGCATTGGCAGTCCAAATGATTCATGCATATGCAGATGATTCTGCCACCAGCCTGGACCACTGGCAGGCTCCACCCTTTGCTTCCCTGGAAGAATGTTATGGAGCAGAAGGACCAGTCTGACCCTCATCCTTTGGGTGAGGAAGCATAAGGAAAACAGGCCAATGCTTCAAGACTGTGGTCTCAAAGGAAAGCATCCTCTGGTGTCAACCAAAGAGAACTGCCTGGTTGTGTGGCTGTGTGTAGGCATCAATGGTGTGAGTTAGATATGGATGCATCATGCCGATGCAAATTTATCTAACTCAACACGGTGAATTCATAACTGTGCAAAACAAAATCTATTTCTCCTTTGACATTTGCATTCTCTGAACTTTGCAAGGAAGTTCTCCCATTTTAAAAGAAATCCTTAGCACAAAATAAAATGCATAAGAAAAACTGCCTGCAAAAATGCTTAGGAATGCATTTATGAGTACATATATGCACAAACATGTGTGTGAATTTTCATGGAGACTGAAAAAAAAATGAGCTGAGTTTCATACTGGAAAAAGTCTCAAAAGCAGAGATAAGCTAGACTTAAGACTGGAGAAATGAGAAACTGAATTGGCAGATTTGCTCACTCCTAGGTGAGTATAGGGGTGGGGAGAAATGTTTTGTGACTACCTTTGTCTGGTAAGACATGGTGAGCAAAGTTTGATTAAATCCTGGGTTCTAAATCTGCAAACAAAATTAATACATCATATATGAAAGGGCTAAACAGCCCTGGGACCAGCAGCATATCAGGATAATCAATATGCAGGCCAACAGAAAACAAAACCCAACGAACGACCCCACTTCTTGCTCACTTCTATATCCAGGTTCCTGCAGCAGGTCCATGAGCCACAACACCTTGCCTCATGCCTTTGACTGAAGGGATGGTTTCAACAGTTGTAGAACATGAAGGTCTGCAGAGGAATAAAATAGCAACTGGAAGGAAAAGGAACGGATGGGAATCGTCATTGTGCTCTTGCTGTTTAAAAACGTTAGTACTGCCAAATGTGAAGACCAAAGAATGGTTTGGGGGTGGGGGAATAGAAAGGCACACGTAAAAATGGATGGGGGGGGGTGGATTTTTTTTTCTCATGAAAGGCAACTTGGATATTGTGCACACTGGGAAATCAGTGCAGAAATTTATTTTGGAAAGAAAGAAGTTTCCTGCTATTTCCTTCTACCAGAAACGCAGAACATTTCAATTTTTCATTTGCTTTGATGTTTGACATAGAAAATTAAACAACTGTAGTATCAGGTCAACATCTGGCAAGTTCAGGCAATGGCCAGAGCCCCGTCTGGCTCCTTTCCTGGGTGCCATTAATTTCTAAAGCTGCCCAGAGTCCAAGTATGTTGGGAGAGAACGGAGCACCGTTGGACATTTAAATGGCACCTCCAAGTCCGGGGAATGCGACGGTTGTCCTTTAGTGCTCCACCGGGGCTCATGGAATCCCCTCCAAGACAGCATTAAGCCAAGGACCTCTCAAAGCAGCAACTGGATCAGGTCAAGTGTATCAGAGCTAGAGTTGGGGTTTCTTCTCCGTGCTCGCCTCTACTCCCAGTCAGCACAGGGTAAGTAGTAATGGAGGAATGAGTCTATATCCAGTCCATGTCAGTTCCATCATTCTATCAAATGTCTTAACCAGCCTGTTAATTAAAAACCTCTTGCACAAATCTTTCCCTAAGATACACATTTTTAGACACAATGGTTTCCAGCATACACATTTTTGGATACAATTGTTTGGACCAACAACTGCTCACAACATCCAGAGAAGTGTGCATTCTGATCCATGTATTTATCTGGAGACTACCAATTAGGCCAGACAAAATTGCTCCCCGTCCCCAGTAGTGGATGGAACGTGCACCCTAAAATATGACACAGGGCCTTTTGCAATGGGCTGGCATTCCCTGGCAGAAGTGCAGGGCTCCTTTAGCAGATAAGACAGTGTGGAGGGATTTTCCCCAAGGCAGGAAGTTTGAAAACCACTGTTATTCTTTAATCAAACATATGCTCAGAGATAAATGGATTGTAAGAATGATTGTTATCAGGCACAGTGAGATATGTTAGACAGCTAGCTGGGAGACACAATTATATCCTATCTAGCAAACGTATCCCACATACTTATTTTGTTAATCATTGCGAGAGTTCAAGGCAAAAATGAGTAGGACAAATGGTGGAAACAGTGGGCATGATTTGATCCTGAAGAGCTCTTAAAAACAACACTACATAATGCAATCCATTGAGTGCTTACTTAGAAGGAAGTTTATTTATTTATTTATTTATTTATTTATTTATTTATTTATTTATTAAAACATTTTTATGCCGCCCCATTCGCCGAAGCCTCGGGGCGGCTTACAACATAGATCTATGTTGTAAGTTACAACATAGATCTATGTTGTAGATCAAGTTCTACTGTGTTTGCTATGATGTACTCCCTAGTAGATTTAATGTTTAATTGATTTATATCCTGGCTTTTTCTTATAATACACACTAAGTGTCTTACATCTTTCTTCTCATCCTGCTCTCAATCTGAACCCTGCAACAACAACCCTTTGAGGTAGGTTGGGCTGAGAGGCTGTGCCAGTCGGCTCCATGGTTGAGTGGGGACTGGAACCCAGACCACCTGAGTCCCAGTCCCATGTTCTTAATCACTATACCACGTTGGCTTTGTAATCTAGGATTGCACTATATAGCTAGTGGGGAAAAATGCAGGGTGGTCTTGGATGCCTTCATCTGCCCAATTCCCTGTTGGCAAGAGGCAGGCAGGGCAGCAGGAGAAAAGGAAATTTTACCACCTTCCATCCTCGAAAAGAAAGAAACAAAGAAAAGACAGATAGATAGACAGACAGACAGAGGCCACTGCATGGGCCTCCAAGCCTATAAAGAACGCTTCCCATCCAGGAATACCTTCTCTTACTGGGGAAACTGGGGACACCTTCTGCTACCACTGCTGTCTTACACCTCTGCTGCCACCGTAAATCAACAACTTTTTATTTACATATGCTTTTTTCCTAAAATAGCCGGAGTGAGTGGGCATCCCTTATATCCACATGCGATGGCCAGAACAGCCCTACTCTGCCTCTGCAGGCAGCTTTTCATCCATATTTCTCCTTGACTTGGAGGCTGCCATTTACCATTTCCACAACACACAGCATCACTTCCAGCCCTGCCAGCATCACACGCACCTTCCTGATGCAGTTTTCTCTTTGTGGGAAACTTTGGGGTTTATTTAAGGTGTGCCCCAATAAATCAGGCTGTCTCCTTGAATCTAAGAGTCTGCTGCACAAGATGGTAGATTAAACAGAATCATGAAAAGCCAAGAAAAAGATGCAGGAGCTTTTGCCTTTCCAATGGTAAAGGAACCTAAATAATGCCAAAGCCAGTACGAATGTGCAGTAAGTCCAGCTTCATTTGTATGGAAGCAAAGTTACAGTAAAAGTAATTGCACATTAAATTAAAACTGATTATCTGCTACCACCTAAGTGAAACTAAGCAATTATCTGAAGCTGCACCCAAGACAGACAAATGTTAATGAAGCATTCGTAAAAGTTGCATTATATTCCTTTTATTTTTATTGAATAAAATAGTTTCAGGACTGATGAATGATATCATTTGTGGAGTACCAGGAGAGAACATATGCTCACACTCCACCAAGTTTCTCTGGAGGAACAACCTCAGCTTGTCAAAAGTGGCACATGGTACCAGGAGGACACATCGTTATGCAGAAGACTTGCATATCAAAGAGAAGAAGCTTCCCCCCCTTCTTCATTTTGCAGTCTCGACTCTGCTTTGGATATTATCTTTTTCCCTTCTACTTGCCCTCTCACACATGCGGACCCCTCAGTCTTACACAAATGCACCACCTTTAGATGGTGGCATCAAGGGATGGGTTCAAAAATGTTTTCCGGCTATAAACAGAGCCAGTGATACGGCACTGTCATTTGCTTTTGGGTTTGGACTTACAGAATAGCCAAGCATCCCCCATTCACATCCTCAAAAGTAAGCAGGGGAACATGCTCTCTGAAAATGTTTGCACCTTCTCAAACCTGTGCTCATGGCTGAACATGGCACAAACTGCAGAGAAAAGGCAATTGAACACTGTGCAAGGGTTAGAAATGTGCAATGCGTACAGTGGCCTATGGAGAAAAGTTGCACACTTTTGAAAAATGCCCAGAGTTTCGTGGAATTTCCCTGTTGGAACTAATCACAGAGCAATCACGGAAATCAAAGGAGAGACAAGTGCCAGTGTTCAGGGGCATGTGCCAGGAATCAGGCGCAGGTGCTGCGCAAACACCACCTCTCCTTTGCATCCGCACTGCTGCTGCCCGCTGGTTGCCCGCCACTGTCAGGGTCAGGGCCTGCGTGACCCTGCAAGGGCTTGCAGAGCCAGGGACACCTTTGTGGGCACTTGCTGGGAACAGCTGAGGAGCAATGATGCAGTGCAGCTGGAGACCCGAAGGCCAGCATACAAGGCTTCCTTGCACAGCTGCTCTCTGCCATGTGAGTTGTTTGGGTGACTTTTTCTGCTTTGTCTCTGCATCTCCATACCTTGCTCCAGCTAGTGCCCTTTCTGTTCTTCCTGGCTTTCCTCTGAGTAGACGCAACCTCACTCCAGCTTGCGCCAACCCTCGCAGCAATGTCTCTCCAGCAAACTGACCCTGGAATCTGACTGCTCTCCTCCTGCTTTGGCCTGGAGCTGCTGACTTGCCCCCAACCCACAGTGAGCTCCAGACTCAGCTTGAGCTCCTGCCCTTGTCCCAGTGTCCTGCCCTTCCCTGCCGCCGTCCGTGGCCCAGCCCTCAGAGGAAGGGTGTTTGGTACACCTGCTTCCAGTGTCTCTCTTCTGCACCAGCACCACTGCTCCCAGCGGCAGTAGGAGGTGTGAAAGAAGGTTGATCCTCAAAACAGTGCCTATGGTGCCCCCCTCTGCATGGGGGAGGTGGCCACTTGCACACCTGGGGCTCCACACACATTCATGTACTTCCCGTTGGACAGGCTTGCTTTGCAGGAGAGAGGAAGCACATGGATGCTAGAGGGACAGACTCCAGATCAGGTCATTCCAGCCCTACCATGATGTGTAGATGCATAGTTTAACCAACCGGCCAAGCAAACACAACAGAGCCTTGCTTATTCCCTTGCAACTCATTAGAGCAAGGGCAGGAATTGTGGGCCCTGCAGATGTTTTGGTCTACCAGTCCATTGGCTCTCTGCATTGA
This sequence comes from Varanus komodoensis, assembly GCF_004798865.1. Classification (NCBI taxonomy): domain Eukaryota; kingdom Metazoa; phylum Chordata; class Lepidosauria; order Squamata; family Varanidae; genus Varanus; species Varanus komodoensis. The sequence goes on along the minus strand of NW_025335506.1, from coordinate 31,407 downwards.
CTGTGCTGGCCAGGGCTGGTGGGATTGTAAGCCAACAATCTAGAGAACCAGAAGTTGGCATCCCCTGTGCTGGAAGCAGGATACCACAGCTCTGGAGATTCTTAAATATCTCAAACCTTACTGGGTGTGCCTAGTCTCCAGAAGTGCCATTTTTCTTGGAAGAAAGCCACGTCATAAATTAAATAAATAAACCAAGAAGCATCATTGCTCCATGATATGGCTCTGTTTAAAACAACACAACCTTGCATTTCCAATGCAAAGGTCAAGCCCACACCCCATGCTCCAGCCTGCGATACACAGCATGTTTCAAAAGCCATCACTGCTCTTGGCCTCATCCCCAGGGTTCACCTGTCCCGACAGATGTTTACTGCGAAATGCCAGCTGAGTCGCACTTCCCTGCCACTGTCTGCCTTCTGCTCCATATATCATCTCTCCTCCCCAAAATATAACATAGTAATAGGAAAACAAGTTTGGATTCCAGAATGAATTCTGTTGATGATGATGAATGAAACAGAAGAGACAGGTTGATTTTCATAAGTTAAATGGAACTCCGCTGTGCCGAGTGCAAAGGCATCAGATGGGTTGTGGGGAGGAGGGAAGGAAAGATTGGTGACCTGAGCAAACTTGACAAGAGAAGGAGGAAGAATTTATGTGCAATGGCCTAATGTCATTTGAACAAAATGATATTTGTTCTTTGCTTAGGAGGAACCAGAAATATGTCATTCAGCCTGATGGACCTCATACAGCAAGGCACTGAAGCATGGCTCCAGTTAAATATGACCATCATCTCTCTTGAATCAATACATCTTGCTGGCGGATTCTTGCCAAATCCTATCCTGATCCTCAGTAGGAGACAAAAATGACCATTATTCATTGGATCATTTTAATCGTTTATCCCACAAGTGAAATATTTTCCCCTCTGTCCACTTGCCAAAAGCAAACTATCCACCACACAAATATAATACCAGTAAGATCAGCAATGTGTAGAAACCAGAAAAAAACCAGCATAAAACTATAGAAATCATGTAAAAAAGTCTGTCTGAGATTAGAAGGTTTTGAATGCCTTTTTTATACCAGGGCTTGGAAGACTTTCCCTGGAAGAGGACTAAGTGTTGGCTTATCTCCTGATCCTTTGTGAATCTTTCCAAAATTGAATGGGCTGGAAACTGCTTGTCTTTGTTGAAATTTCTGGTCCACGTTGCTGACAAGACCTCTTAAGCTTTGGAAGAGCTGATCCCTTAGATCAAAAAGGAACTTAATGCAAGAGCTCAAATCTTCTGTTAAGTTAATGAACACCAAGTTGGGGAATGGAGGAGACGTGTTCTGTTAGTATTTTCATAGAAACCTAACTAATTTCATACTTTTCAAACTGTCTGCACTCCAGGTCTGTCCCTTTCTGAGCATCCAATTTGATCTATAGACCAAATAAACAAACAGCGTGCATATTCTTAAAAAATGCACATGAAAAAGGTGCACCTTTGAAGAATTAGCCACTTGCACACTTTAATCAATGAGGGAAGAATGCCTGCATTTGAAAGATGCAAATTACTGATGTGTTCCTATGGAAGAACATGCATAAAATAAACACACACACATGAACACGCACATAGTGTGAAAAGAAAAGCAATAACAGCTCACAGTCTGATAGAGATGCAGGATGAATTCAGCTTTGCAGAGGGATCTGGAGAACCCTGGTGAGTTTGAGCTTTGCTTGAGCATCTAATCCATTCACATATTGCAGACTGGGCTGAATATGAGAAAATACACATACTGTGTTTTCTAATGTCCCCTGTTGACCACATGGTTTAAGGTGAGATGTGAAGTAGCAATGTACTGGCTCACAATTAGAGCTACAATACTTGTATCTCCATGACATGCTAGGCTGGTGTCATGATAAAAGGAGTATTGGACTTTAAACTATGGAGATCCAAGTTCAAAGCCCTCCACAACCAGAAAACACTCTAGATGACCTTCAGGTTTTCCCTGTTCTGCTCCCTAGCACTGTCTCTCCCTAACCTGTGTCAAGGTGAGGGTAGAACGAGGTTAGAAAGATGCGCAGAGATGTTGCAAGGGATTGGAGGATGTGCTATTTGGCCTGCCCTGTGCTTTCTCAGCTTCTCCGCTGCCCTCAGATATGGTAGAAGGTGGCAAGACCTCGTGCCTCTCAAAGAAAGGGCAGACTATGCATGCAATCAATCAATCAAGTATACATAGCAAACCAACCCAAGATTTTGATGCGATGTTGTATTTTAGCCAAAGTTGCTGTGCTGGCTGTGGCTCTAAGGTTTCTGGACGTGTGTTTGTTTCAGGTGAAGCACAGCATGCAAGTGGATAAAGTCGACTGGTTCTGTACTAATCATTGGATAGGAAGAAAGGTCCAAGTCTGGGAAGCTCATGAGGCATGTAGATATATGAGAAGTGGACCTCAGGGAGCAGAGCTTAATTAGAGGTGTTTGAGAGGAGGGAGAAGCGATGGGGAACTGCTGCCTGCGTATTTGCCAGCCACCTTGTCTGTGCCCACTCATCCTTCTCTGCCCTCTCCTGGCTGCAAAGGTCCTCTGGGTGGAGAACCCTAAAGCCACGCTGAACTGATTGGGAGGGACCCGTACAGGGAGTCAGACCATTGGTGCACGTAGCTCAGTGCTGCCTAAATTGACCGGCGGAAGTTCAACAGGGTTGCAGCAGGGATGCCAGGAACTGAAACGGAGACTTCTGTATGCGACACATTACAGAGCCTTGATAGCTACAAAGGGCACAGAAGTCAGGCACAAACAGGGGCAGAATTCAGCCAGGGTGGCCACGTGTCTGCTATGGCTCAGGATGGTTTTCTTTCTGTGAGCTTGCAAGAGGTCTGTCTCGTGAAGGGATCCTCTGTCAGGAGGGCTCTCCTGCCCAAGCTCGGTTTGTGTTGGCAGCGCAAGTCCTGTGTTCTACCAGGGAGGGCGACGCTGATGTGAGTGAGTGAGTTCCTTTTTCTCTAGGGGCTTTACTGCCATTCATCCTCTTGCATTGGTCTGTGGGCTTCTCAACTCTCCCTTTGGAGCAGGCTTTTGTCTTTGGTGAGTTCAAGAGGAGAGTGGTGGCACCGGAGACAAGTTTGCCAGAGACAAATGCATCTGTCTCTTGCTGAAGGCTCCCCCTAATTTAAGTTCCTGCTCTCTCTAAAGGTTCTAGTCCCACGTAGGGAAGTGCCAGGTTGGAAGATAAAGGACCAGAAGAAGGAAGAGCTGGGCTTAAAATTCCCTATCAGCAGCGGCACCGGGACAGAAGACTGCGCAAACACACAGTTCACCTTGTTAGTCTTCCACACTATGATGAGATGTACTATATTTCTATTTAATTACTGCTCCATTTGTATCTGTGCATATAAAATAAGACATGGAAACAATTTCAGTCCGTCTCCTCCTTGTTGGTGATGCATTTCCTCTTTTTCAAGTGATTTATCAGTGGCCTCCCTAAATTTTGGGTTGTCTGCATGGAGGACCTATCAAGTTATTTCGGTAGGTTCAGTCTATCTAGCTATTAGTATTCTTATCTTGGCATCCCAGTAGCTCACCATTTGCTTGCGATAGCTTCCTGGTATTTAATATTTTACTTGCGGTGAGTTAACCAGAAGCAATAGAATGTTTTGAAGATTAATGCCCAGTTTATATATTTGAACCCATAGATATATACATAAGCAGAGGGACACGGCTGCCAGGGTGCAGCAACGGTTTCACATGCAGATGCCTGTCCCTGTTGGCAAAATGTCGACAGGGCATGTTTTCCCCTTCCCTGCCTGTGGATTTTCACTTTCCCTGAGAGGAATTCTTTATCAAATCCATACTTCCTCTGTCGGTGGGAGGGAGCATGCTTGCAGAAATCAATTTCAGAGCATTTGTTTTGATTATCATTCTTGTTTCTCGCAGTTAGAAGGGGGACCTGAGGACCCTGAGTCAGATGCGCCACTTCCTATCCATCATCCACTTTCCCAGCAGTCCTGGCCTTGAGGTCGGGGCAGAACGAGGAGGTTCGGGGAGCTGTGCAGAAGAAGAGTTTGGCTCAGGGGGTCTTGCAGCTCTTTTGGACTCTCTGGCTAGATCTTGAAAGGGCAGATGAAGGATGCCGTGAGCAAGAGAATGCTTCCTGTCTGTTATACATATAAAGGGAAGTGCTTCTTCACACAGTTCCTATCTAAACTATGGAATTCTAACCCAGAAGAGGTAGCAATGGGCACTGATTTGGGAAGCTCTAAAGGAAGATTTGTGGCGGAGAGGGCAAGGAATGGCTAGCAGTCCTGACGGCCCTGTGCTCCTTCCAGTAGGGCGGGGACGGAATGGTTATGGATATCAGCTGCTGAGGAACATGGGCAGGGTTGGGGTGAGGCCTGTTTGTGGGCTTCCCATGGGCAGCTGGTGGGCCACTGTGTGGACGGAATGCTGGACTGTTCAGGCCTTGATGTCATTCCATGTGGCTCTTCTAATGGAGCATCTCAAGGCTTGCAGAGCGAAAGGTTGGGGCAACAGAGCAGGTCAAGGATCAGATCGTAAAGTTTTGAAAGCACGGATTTTTTTGCTTTTCCAGTCTGCAGGAAACTATTTTTGTTATTGCCTGTGCTTGAATTAGAATCACTTATTTGCAATATAAATCACCTCTGGTTGCTTTATTGTGATCACTCTGTTGCAGCTGAATTTTAGCATTTCAGCAGTAGCGGGGAGGCAATTTTATTAGGTGAGGCTTCTGCTAAAATGCCCAGGCAATGAAATGAATGAGTGACGGCATGTGTATGAAGTTGGCACACTGTTTGTGCTTCTCCATTCACTTCCATTACTCTTTTGCAGCCCAGGGTGGCCATGTGACCTCTTTACAGGGAACAGTCCTTTATCTGGAGGAGTCCCAGAGGACTGCCCTCTTTTTGGAGACCTCCTCTATTTAAAGGCCGTCCAGTCCAAATTCCTATTTAAGGAGAATGAGACATAAAAATGGTTGCTCACCAGCAACACTTGGACAATGGACTGAGCAAGACACAGGACTCCAGTCGCAGGCTGGAGTCACTTTCTGGTGGGGTGGACCACATGGCTATTTAAATGATTTAATATAAAATTAAATTAATATACATATATTTGATGCTAATACATTTCATCTTTTATCCTCTTCTTTGACGATGTAGCTCCTCTGTTATGGCCATTCATCACTGGCCATCCTATTGGTATGAGTCTGAGCTCCATTCTCTGTCAACGGTTCTGTCCTTGCACCTTAAGTGAGCTCCCCACAACTCCAAAATGTTTATTTCCCCTCCCCTATCCTCCCTTATAGGTAAAACAGGCCATTTCTTCTTGATAATATACATGATGCATGCTTTGCGTACTGAAAAGTCATCTGCAGGTAAGATAGGGCACTTGGGTTAGTGGCTTTCTATACATTTCTATTTAGTGCTTTAACGCTTGCAGTCCATGGCATCAGTTCTGATTACGGTGACCATGGAGTGCATGGCAGCTCAGAGAGGACTCAAACCTTCTATGGGGGTCAGTCTGTCCCGACCTCGCCTTCCTCTGGAGTTAGGATTCCACCCCTGGATGCAGCGACTCTGACGATTAGTTGGTGATAAATACATCATCGTAACACAAACCAGCCCGACAGTGTTTTACAGCTGTCCTAATCAGATGATCCCAGTCTGCAGCCCTCTGTTGTAAATCAGGCTTAAAGTGCAGATAGTGGGCCTGCTATCTGATGCCTAGAATGAAAAATATTTGTTTAATGGGACTTTAAATCATTTGTTTTCAGCAACACGGGTCCTGCTGCCAACACGATAGCTTCCCACCATATTTTAAAGATGCTCTGTCTTTGCACACTAGAAGAATGACAAGGCAGTGATGCAGCTTGAATACACAGCGAGCCATCGAACGACATGATATTTTCATAATGTAATATTAGCATGTTATGGAAAACTTGCGCACGTGGTTTGCTTTCTAGGAAATCCCCTTCCCTTGATGTGCTAGGGATCCTTGGATGGGCAAAACCTTAATTTGAACCCCTGCTTTGGATGATCTTGAATCTTTGGGCAGGAGACACAAGAGGCAAAGCCAGCATCAGATTGCAAGAAGATCAGTGTGGCCCACATCACAGCAGGCTGCAGCTTGGGAGTGCTCCTCGACCCAGAGCTGACTTTGGAAGCTCAAGTGTCGGCGGTGGCGAGGAGCACTTTCCATCAGCTTCGGCTAATCCATCAGCTGCATCCCTACCTGGAGGACAACTGCCTAGCGACAGTGATACATGCATTGGTTACTTCCCGATTAGACTTCTGTAATGCGCTCTACGTGGGGCTGCACTTGAAGATAGTCTGAATACTTCAGATGGTGCAAAATAGAGCTTGCCAGGTTGCTGACAGGGACTGGGCGTTGTTCTCATATAACCCCAGTCCTCTACCAGCTTCACTGGCTTTCCATCCAAGTCCAGGATCAATTCAAGGTGTTGGTAATCACTTATAAAGCCCTTACGGCTTGGGACCCGGATACCTGAAGTATGCCTGCGGCCATATTTGCCCTCCCACCCCTTGAGATCGGCAGCAGAGGCCCTCCTCCGGGAGCCTTCCGTGAGAGATATCAGGAAGCAAAGCACCCAGAGGAGGGCTTTCTCTGTGGTGACGCCCCATCTGTGGAATGCGCTCCCCAGAGAGGTCCACCTGGCACCGTCGTTATTTGTTTTTCAGCTCCAGGTCAAGGCCTTTTTATTTAAACAGTATTTTAATAATCTTTAATATTTATAGTTTTTAATTGTGCAACCAGTGTGTTTCCAGGTTTTAATTGTAATTGTACTTGTTTTATTTATTTATTGCTGTGAGCCATCCCAAGGCTATGTAGCAAGGGGACGGCATAGAAAAACTTTAAATAAATAAACCAAGATTGAGTTTATCCTGATTCTGTTTGTAGACATTTGAGGAAGCTGTCAACAACCGTGTGCAGCTCTCATCGAACACTTGTGAAGCACCTAAGATGTATCTGAACCTATTTCTCTGAAGTTGAGAGAAACTCTGTGATATAGCAGTTAGCATGGCCTTGTCTGGGTTGAGCTCACTGGACATGATTAGCTGTTGAGGCACCTGAGCAGCTGCAGGTGGCTATAACTAGAAAGGCAGTATTGACTAGCACCTTGGTCAGTGCTCTCTCCGCAGGAGTGAACAGGCTGTGTTAGTTCTTCCTGAAAGGAGCTACGGTTCAGTAAGGGATGAGGAGCAACTGAGGGCCCAAGTAGGTTGGTCTCAGCTCCAGTCTCTCCAGCTACCTCTAGTGTCCAGGTAGACCTGGTCTCTTTGGGTCTACACCCAATGGTACCAACTGCCACCATAAACGGCTCATTTCTGCATCCTTAAGATCAAATGTTGCTCATGGACCATTGAGGCTTTGGGAGAACTATTCTTGAAAGTCTCAGCATCATCAGTTTCCAAAGGCTGCTGTGTCTTCCTTCCTTCCTTCCTTCCTTCCTTCCTTCCTTCCTTCCTTCCTTCCTGCTGTAGGGTGGAAAAGAACCACGTATGCTTTCTTGCACTCCCTGAAGGTAGGTAGCTTTATCAGAACTCTCTACCAATTACACTTGTTTGAAGAGTTGCTGGTATTGTTTCTATTGTCCTAATTTCCCTCCTAGAACTCTGCTGGTACTCAATTAAGCTTTTTGGAGATTCAACTTTATTTTCAATCTAAACCTATTATTTGTACAACTTCTCATCTCTGGTTTAATCAACTCAATTCATACCTTTGAAATAAATGTATTTCAAGCAAGCATTTCTATAACAACAACAAATCATTCATCCTATTATAAGGGAAGCTACAAAACCTTTTCAGGGTATCATTCCAAAAATTAAGATTTGCACATTTTCATGTTCATTTGTAAGTTTCAGTGTGCAGACCCTGAACTGAATGAAACTATGCTTGGAAAGTTCCAGCTTGCCTGCGCTTGGAGCCCCTTCCTAGTTTTAGTGTCAGTGAGAAAGTTTATAACGATCTTCCATAAGGAATATGCACTCCACCCTTATATGTTCAGTACCACAGGCAAAAGGAAGCCAGCTCTTAATATGGCACATGCCTTCCTCTAGTCCGACTTTCACTCCAAGTGCCAATAAAAGGGTGATTTCCTGGGCTTTGTGCAGTTCTTCCCCCATATTTTAAAGGTTGCAATGGTCCTTCTAAGGCATAGTTAATTGCAGGAAACATTTAAAAGTAAACTGTGTGGAGATGGGGATGGGGATGGAATGGGGAGAGAGTACCTTAGTCCTTTTCTCCTTCAGCTCTGCCCACCACAGAAATCTGCCCACAAGAGCTTCTCTGAAATGGAGTACATACCTTGGGCCAAACAAAATTCATCAGCAGTAAACCCTATTTTCAGGTAGATGGTAAGCTCCACTTGTTCCTGGACTCTACAGTTGAGCAGGACAAGGAGAATCTGGGACCCATGGAGTCAGGTTCCTCAGGGTGTCATCCGGAGGGCCTCTTCATGAGTGACACTCTCCCTAAGGAGGATGAGGGATCTGGGGACCCAGTATCTCTCCCCGTTACTCCAGGACCAGCTGTGACAACAGGGCTGTGCCAAAGTCTATCTCTGGAGACACAGCTGCTGCTTGGCCCCTCAAGTCCCACTCAGTGGGAAGAGTGGGAAGAGGAGGAGACAACCACTAGCCCCTGCTCCAGATAAAGCTTGCTGAGCAACAAGACCCCCACTGTAATAGCTCTCACCCACTGCCTGTGAGTTGCTGATGCCCTGGCTCTTGGAGGACAGTTCCTGAGCTGAGACAGCTCCAGCTTCTGATGGACCCCAGGTGGTCCAGGCTTTGCTCTCCAGGCTCCACTCCTGTGACGCAAATCGTGCTGGACAGCTCTCTAGCTAGTCCAGTTCTCTTTGCCTATGTACTGGCTCAGGCTGCAAGTATTCCTTCCTTGCTCAGACATTGGCAGACAGGGTCACTAGGGCGAGCCAAGAGGGGCTGAATTGACCAAGACACTATGCCTCAAGGTTGAGTGGGGATTCAAGCACAGTTATTCTTGCTCAAAGTCCATCCCATGACTCAATGTATAGTTATAGCTCTAAAGGAGGAAGAGGTTGTTGTAACCCCCCTCTCTCTATCCCTATCTCTCTCACACATCAGTGAGAGAGGTTAAACTATCATTCAGGAGTGATGCCAACTGTAGTAGAAGAAAGCCCTTGGAGAAGTTCTTGGAAGCTACATTCCAGTGGAAGGCATGGTTGAAAGTATAAGGGGTGGGACAAAGGGCAAAAAGGACAGGTCAAAATGCCAGCAGATCTTAACATAAAGCTCTTATTGCCTGGAACTAACAGTCATGACAGACAGTCCACCTCTTCTAAAATTCCACAAACTGGTGTTGGATGGGGATGTGTCCAGCCCAGGAACCCTGGAAGGACAGTTTGGGGGCCTACGTGGGCTGTGCTCCTGCTGTAGGATTTGGGCCTGCTGTAGTGTAATTTTGACAAGAACTCTTAAGGCTTGAATTGGAGGGGGTCTTACCTGTAAAGGCAGCCTAAGGAAGAAATTTAAATGAATACGCTCAGCAGGAAAAAACCTGTAACTCAGTGTAGGGAATTCTCTTGGATGGAGTGGGCTGGTCTCAAAGCCCACTTCCAATTTAGAAAGACACATGCTGTTTTCCCCCCTTCCCTGCCACTGGATTCCAATAAATACCTGAAAATGGATCGTCTCCCATTGGTCAACAGAATAGTCTTCTTTTTCAGCCCAGCCTCTACCACTGATCGCAGGAACCTTAAATGGGGGTGAGGTAGCCACGGGGTCAATCTCCAGGACTGGTTACAGCATGGATACAGCCTCTCACATTCCAAGTTTGCCCATGATCAAATGCTTGCGTTGATGTCTCTCTTTTGGGACGACCTCATAGGATTTGTCAGTGCAGGTCACGTTTGCTTGGTTTTGCCAATATGTGAATTACCTTTCCTCAACCCTCTACCACATCGCTGTATCTATAATAGCCACTAGGGGGCAACTGAGTCTATAGAGGGCAGGCATAGGTAGAAGACTTCCATCATAGATGGGCAGGTGACTTCCACCATCATAGGATGGGTTTTAAACTTGCCATCGAATGACTGAATGACAGATGACTGAATTCTGGGGTGGGGAAGGGTGGGGTTGGGTTGGGGGAAGAAATCCAAATGCAGAACTTTTTTATCTGGGTGTAAACACTATTGAATAGCAGTGAGGAACTGAGTGCAGATTTAATTAAGGGCTGGCCCTTGATTTCAAAATAATGCACATCCATTTTTGTGGGGCATTGGGTTGTGTGTGTGTGCGTGTGTGTGTCCATGAGCCTGAGGGTGTATTGGGGAGAGATGGCAGAATCTAAAACAAACTCCCCTCCTGTAGTTTTCCCTTGAAACAAGCTGATGGTGTCAGCCACAAAAAAAGCTCTAGCATAACTAGATCAGTCAGAATTTAAGGTTTCCCAATGCCCTTTTATAAATTAGTGATTTCCCATCTGAACTGAATACTGCACAAGTGTGGATGTAAACAAAGATCCTCAGAAACCAGCAGAAACCAAGAGGGCCAGCGATGTGTTTTCTGTGTTGCACTAGCTCAGTAACTATGTACTTATTGGTGTTCAGTGGGGAATTGCAATATAGACTTGACAGAATAAAGACAGAGGGGAGTTTGTGGGCCTGATTCTGCTTTTGCTATCTCAAAATCAAGTGGAAGAGTTAATTGTGGATTTACACGCAGCATCAATGAAAACAGAGCAGGCCTCCTGTGAATTCCTGTTTCTCTGTTGCTGTGAATGTGGGGGGAAATTAATAAGAGTGGAAATATTTGCCAGCTAAAAGTGGTGGGAGAGATTCTGAGGGGCTGCACTGTACAATTATAATACAGCTTCCATATAATCTGAAGTCCCTGATCCTGCCTAATCTTGGAAGTTAAGCAGGGTCAGGCCTGGTTAGAACCTGGGTGGGAGACTCGAATCTTGCATGGAGCAGCGGGTTGGGCCAAATGGCCTTCTAGGCTCCTTCTACCTGTATGACTCTATGATTCTAATTGACTCTTCTTCTTCCTTCCAGACCTTGTGGTAGCCTACGAAATAACACCACCCAATAAGAAAGTGGATCTGCTCTCTGTGTTTGCATCCTATTAACTAACCACAAAAACACAATGACCCTGGAACTCAAGAATATGAGAATTTGAACGGTATGTAGCATGCCAGTTCCTTAGAAGGTATGATCTAACACTGAAAGGTTCTGTGGTATTTGGGCTGGGGGGAGGGGTTGTATTGTTATGATTACAGGGAAGTAGAAAGGAAAGTTTAAGTTTCTAAGGTTAAGTTTCTAAGTTCCCAAGAAAAAGGCTCAGCTCTTTTAGGAGCTTTGTGTGCTCCTACATACAGGTACTACCTGCAAGATAATATTATGACATATCCACAGCTCCTATCTTCTGAGTTCGGGGTTACAGACATGCCCTCTTCCATAATAGTCTATTCCACTTAGATATATAAAAGAATAGGGATATAAAAGAATTTTATTTCATTTTGCAGATCTACTGAACTTGCACCATTGAAATTCCAAATGGGAACATCTTTGAAAAAATGCTCCCACATGTCTTAATTTGCACTCATATCCAGAAAATGTATTTTAAAAGTGTGCTCTCTGAAGTGCATTTTGCAGCCTGTTTTCACACTTTGGTCGATGGGAGAAAGTGTACACTTTTTAAAAAGGGTGTGTGTGTGAAAAAGTTCTTTTCCATTTAGTTTTACCAAAAAAAAAAAAAACAGGTTGCAACCTAACAAGGGTGGAAGAACCAGAGAGCTCTTTATAATTCTATCAATTGTCCTTGATAAACATGGCTTGATTCGCTCCTTTTCTCAATTTGTGACCTCTGTTTGGTTTGCAGAAATGGAAAAAGTCGTACATTTTGAACAAATTGTGCATTTTGCAGCATTTGCACACTTTGAGAAAGTTGTGCATTGTGAGAAAGTTGTGCACCTCTATATTCTCCACCATTATCTTAGCTGCTGCAATTAGGACAAGTCAAATTTTCTAAACATTTATGAAAGGCAGTTCCATGTAGCATGCATTGGAGTGCAATTCCGTGCATGTTTAGAGAGAAGAAAGTCATGGCCGGCTGCGGAATGCGAGGAATAGTAAGACTCGCATAGAACTTACATGCATGGATTGGGACCTTAGTATCTCCCCTGGGCACGCGTCCAGATCCTTTGGAATTTGGGAGATACATCTTTTAGTGTGCAAATGGATGCACAGCAAATGTGCTGAAATCAGTGACAAAGCTCTCTGTACTGTATTCTTGCTCAAGTCTCTTTTTTCTGTTCTTATGAATCGTCTCTGCCTTCCTTGTCTTTGTCCCCTTTGTTGTTTGATGTTTTTATTGCTTCTGGTACGATTGGCTCTTTTGGCTCTTTTGCATGGCTGGTCTTCCTACCTGTGAAGTCCTTCGGCTATGGCGGAGAAGGAAGAGGCAGCAGTCCTGCTCTGGCCCCAGGCACGGAGCACATGTTGTGGCATCCGGGGCTGGGGGCATGCAACTGAGTCATTAGACTAACTAATTATGGGAAGCTCTCAGGTTTGGGCTTTGGCAGGTCTCCAAGGAGACAAAGACTTTTCCGCACCCCCAAAGCAATCATTTCTCTTCCTCTACCACCCCTTGGGATATTAGCTTTAAGCTTTCCCACAAAGTGAAATGGGATACCTTTTTGTTTTCATTCAATGTCCCATCTGAATAGCCACAGAGCATCAGCTGGAACTTTTTTCCACTCTCCAGGAATGCGAGTAAATGAAATACAGTATACAGTGCATTCAATAACAGCTAAGACTTCAAAGCTTTCCTAATAACTAGGGCATAAATCTAAAATATGTGGCTTGGCACTTCTAAGAGTTCTCCCCTTTCTCATCGTGTTCTTTGAAAAGGTGGCTTTATTCAACTTCTCGAGTCTTCTCTTGTTCTACAAAAGCACTTTTTAGGGTTTCATTGAGGTTTACATGCACCAGTGTTCAACAAGAAAGGCTTGTGTGTCAATTATTCATTGCAACGGCTTTCATCTGCCTGCTTGTTTTTTTATTTTTTTAAAATAAAAAAATAAAAACCATGATCATTTCCCTCAACAGTTTGATGTTTAATTTAGAATAAAAGTCCAAATCTTTTTTTCCCCCCACAGTGAAAAAGTTTTCCTCGGTTTCAAAGGGGAAACTGAGATTTTCTTAAAAATTCTTTCTAAGATGATAATGCCAGCTACAAATGAAAAAGCAAAGAAAGCTGTCCACCTCAGTAAAAGGCATGATCCTGGAAGGAGGGCTGGTTCTTCATTATGTTGAATTCAATCAGCAATTCAATTCAATTCAAAGGAGCGGAATGAATTCAGGCACTCTCCACAGCTCATTTAATCTGGATTAAATCATAATGCATCACATTACATTGTGACCCTGCACCTACAACCACGCAATTGGATTGCAATCCCTATTATCCCCAGCCAGCATGGTCAATCACCTGTCATTTTAGTATTCTCTACATGTTTTCATCTAAGCCACTGGAGGGCATCGGGTTACCTATCCCTGACCAAGAGAAAAGCTAAATGGAAATCCCAAGACAGAGCCAACCTCCAGGGGATAAAATAGTCAAATTTCTTAGTTGTCCGTGTTTTTTTCACTTTCTTTTAACATCTGTACTTCCTAAAAGAGATTTCGGGTGTGGAGGGAGAGAGAGAATATCCTTTTTCTCTTGCTCCTTCATTTCCATGTCTCTGAGATGACCACGTAGTTGAGATGAGTGCCAGCGAAATGGACTTCAGGTGCTCTGGAGAAGCAGGAGCAAAAGGAGGGACTTGAGGGGCTTGTGCTTTAGCCTGCCATAAAAAGCTAGAGAAGCAGCATTTCCCTGCCTATAATCAAGGCAAGAATGTGTGAAGAGAGAGAAAGGCATTCCATCAGTGATGAGCAGATTTTCCAGAGACTTTCGCTCCATTGTCTGCTGATTTGCAGAGTCAGAATACGGGCATATCTTTGTGGAGATTTGCATCCCCCAAAATGTGCAAATCAGCACCATGCACAAATCAGTACAAATCCCACCCCAAACCATATTTTCACACTTTATTCCCTGGAACAGTATGTGCATTTTGAATTTGCATATCCCATCTGTGTCTAAATATGCACAACGGTATTCAAATTTTTATAAATCTGCATGACTTAGGAGACCCAGCTGCTATGGACTCTGTGTGGCGTATTCTGAAAAATCCAAACTCATCAGAGTTTGTTGTGAGGGTCTCTAAGGCAATACATACAATTGAGGGAAGCACCGATCCCAAGAGGTAAATGGAGTCCTCCGGTCTTAGAATAGCTTCAATGGACACTAATTTTCCATTGGCTATTGGCCAAACATCTCCCTTTTTTAAAGCTGCAGTTTTGGCACAAAACTTATCAGAGTCCATTAAGCTGAGGTTCTTACAGGCTTGGAGCTTCATCACTGTGGAAGGCCTCCATATACACAGAGCCCAGGTTTGCCCTCACGCCAGGTCAACACAGGAAGTCTATCACAGCATAGCTTTTCTAAGTGATAGGAACGTGTCAGGTTCTGTCAAGGTCTCTATCTGAAATCCGAACCCCTTCCCAGGAATGCACTCATTTGCATTCATGTGACAGGCATTCACCCCCTCCTTGTTCCTTCTGCATTCTCTTGAACCCTGCAAAAAGCTCTTCTTTATGCTTAGGAGACCCTTGAGAATGGTGTGGGTAACTGCAGATGGAGCAGAGCGTTGATAGAACTCACCCCTCTTTATAGGAACAAAAAGAGAAAGTTAAGATTCAGTCCAGCAGTCCATTCCAGCAATTGCATCTGAATAAGAATTAAGACAAGGTTATGAGAGTTGCTTTTCTTGTTATTTCTTTTTATTCTTGTTTTCATCATTAAAGAAGATGCTGATTTCATTTTTCATTTGTAAAAATCATCTATTATTATTCTTCCTTGCATGAATTTCATTGCTGTTGTGTATGAGAATTCTATGTTGGGGTTGAAGTACGTATTTACTAATTTGGTCCTGGTTGATTTTGTTCTATTTAATTTCAGTGTCGTGAACACATTCTTTAGTGAGTTAATCCAATACACAGAATTCGATTTATTCCCTAACAAAAGTGGCAATTTATGCAAATGGAAGCATGGTGCTTTTTAATAATACATTTTCTGGGTCCTGTGATTTGCACAAATGGGCTTATGTGGTTTGATTTTGGAGAGGCTGAGTGGAGGGAGTCTTTCCGTTGTGCATCTGGGATCAAGTTTTTCTTGTGTCTTTAAAGTTCTGTAAATGGGATTGTGGTACATTTTGGCTATTGTTGGTCCTTTACATTTGTGCAAACAAGGTCATTTTGTGTACTTTTTTTAGGGGTCTCTCACAAATCCACCTGTCTGAGCCATATTCTGACCTTGCCGAAGAACTTGTCCGTTTTGTTCCTAGGACCACTGAAGTGAAGGATGAAATTGACAAGTTCTTCAACAAGGACAGAATATGGGTAGGTCAACCTAAAGGGAACAGAGTGTGGAGAACATGAAACTGAAAGGGATATTTGCCATGGAAATTATGTTCAACAGGCAAATTTGTGAAAGAACACTCCATATGCGTGCGGGGGGCTATTTATGCTATTTGCATTTGGACAAATTTGAAGTCCTAAAAATAATACAAAAATGAACCCATCTGCACCAGTGTTAAGTCCATTTGACTAATAATATAACCCATTTGTGCAAATCACAAGGCCCGAGAAATGTGTCTAATTAAGACGTGTGTAAAAAACAAGCATAATAAAAATATTATTTCTGGATCCAGAAGAAAAAAAGCTATAGTCCACTGACACTTAGCATAATAGAACATCTCTACTCATGGTTTTTTCTTTTTTTCTTCACAAGGCAGCAGAGGACCTGTTTGCAATGGTTGACTCCTAGTGGTGTCCTTTTATTTTCCCAGAATTTTTATTTATTTATTTTTCGATTTATATCCTACCTTTTTCCTACCAAGGGCTCAAGGCAGCTTACATCATTCTCCTCCTCCATCTTATCCCTACAACAACAACCCTGTGAGGTAGGTTGGGCTGAGAGTCTGTGACTGGCCTGAAGCCACCCAGTTGGCTCCCTGGCCGAGCAGGGACTAGAACCCAGATCATCTTAGTCCCAGTCCCATGCTCTTAAGCACTACACCACACTGAATGCCCAAATATTGTCTTATGCTGTGGTATTTGGGGAGGGGTGAAAATGGTGGCTGCCGAGGAAGACGTACGAAGGACAAGGGTGTCTTGGAAAGGAGCAGGCAGTTCAGGCCAAAAATCACGTTCGTCGTTTCAGATGAAATATCCTAAAGAGCTCACTGGGCTCACCGCTGATCTTTTCCAAGTGAGAACCACCATTCTCAAGGCGAGCGGGGGTCCCAACTTATTTTGCTTGCCCCCACCCTCCTGCTGTAGAACCCTGCAAATTTCCCCTATTTGCCCTCCTGCCCCCTGAGATTGGCAGCAGAAGCCCTCCTCTGGGAACCCTCTGTGAAAGACGTTAGGAGACAGAGAACCTGGAGGAGGGCCTTCTCTGTGGTGGCATCCCGACTATGGAATGCGCTCCCCAGAGAGCTGCGCCTGGCGCCGTCATTATATGTTTTTCGGTGCCAGGCCCAGCCCTTTTTATTCAATCAATATTTTAGTATGTATTAATAGTAATTGGATTTTATTGTTTGTATTTTATTAATTACAGCCAGCATGGAATAGTCAATTTATTTATTCTGTTCTGATTTATGTTGTTAAGCCGCCCAGAGACACAAGTAATGGACGGCATACAAATTTTATCAATCAATAAATAATCTGATACAAATTGCAATCGAAAGAACAGGGCCTCCATCTGCAGAGCAGCAGCTGTAAGAGTCCTGATAGTCGGGATACATGTGGTACGGCTCAGGCGTGAGGCGAGTGGCGTGAGTTTTGGCCATGCTTTGGACTCTGAGATGCACTCTTCAGCAGCAGCCACCTGAAAGCCAGCCCACACCCCCTGCCTGCCCCAGTTCACAATATCAGACTGCTACTGAGAGTTCAAATGAATAAAATGGGCAGCGTGCCGAATAGATTTTTACCTGCTGCTTCCAGGCCAGGCAGGAGTGCAACTGATCTGGCGATGGCACGTTTCTCATTTTGCTGAACTGCAAGACAGAAAGGGGGGGGGAGGATGAAATTAGGATCCCTACTCCGAGAGTCATCTGTTAGGAAGGCATCGAGAAGCAGTTAGCGACGCCGCGCACCGCACCGTGTAAGGAGAGCATGTGCATAGAGGGGCAGAGAGTCTGCGTGGGTGCGGTCTCCCCTCCCGGTCCTTTTTCTCCCCTCTTTCTTAAGCTCGAAGGAGAGATATACTTGGCTCAAGCACTGAGCAAGTTAAGCTCACAAATATTATTGAAGTGTAATAGCACCCCCTGCCAGGTTTCAATTACAAACTACATTTCACACACACCAAGAGAAAAATACAGCGCAAAATGTCGGTGCTGAAGTTCTTGCATGACTTCTATAAATGCCTGCCATTATTTGGGGGTGGGAGCGGGACACCCACCTGTCCTAAAGTGCATGCAGCAGGCAACAAAGAAACGTGCAGAGACACATATCAGTATGATCATCTATGGCGCAAAACCACACACACTTAGACTGGGATCAAAAGAAAACTTCCTTAGGTTTGCATAAGAACATCAGAGGCAGCATGTGCTGGTCTGCTAGGAGCCGCCATGCTGGCCCCGATCCCATTGTGGCAGATTTTCAGCCCAGATGCCTGGAAAATTTGCTTCCGTCCAGTTTGGGCCATAGCTGACTCAGTTTGCACCTCCCAAAAATGAATGCAGATAAGCTATGCTAAAATTGTGTTCATTTTGAGTTTGGAATATGATTAGTGGAACAAAAAGATGGATTAAAAAGTAGAGTTGAAAAAAAACTTGAAAAAGAACCGTACTTTTGAACAATGTGCAAATATACTTGAATTATTTGGGAATTGCACAAAATTCAAAAAGGGTGTTCAATTCATGTGTGCATTTCAGGAAAAGTCTGCACTAAAGTTGCATATTTTTTCATACACTCACAATCTGACATATTATGCATAGCAAGATGGAGATGAAGGACCCTAATGCCCTCAGGATTTGCTAATTCATACACCGTGTGGTGAGGGACGGTTGCCACTAAGAAATTTGCTACACCTACACATGTTGGACTTTTGGCACCTTGTTGGCTCAAGGGAAGAAAATTGGCCAAGTCAGATTTTTCCCTTGTGGTTTCCCTTCTTAAAGTGGGCTGCAATTTACAGATTCTTCAAGCCATGGACATCTGCATAAATTCCAGCCACAATTTGCTCCGTTTGCATAAATTCCAGCCCCAATGTACAGAAATTGTGAAAACTGCAGCTGCACATTGGATTCCTTGCACATCCATACACGAAACATGTCCTAGGTATTCATCCATCCTGTCCATACATCCATACATGTCCTAGGTATTCATCCATCCTGTCATCCATCAGGAGTCCAAGGTCTGGTTGAACAAAAGGATGGGAGCGGGGACTTTAATAATGGCCGAGCTATTTGAATGGCCTGGGGAGGAGAACCCAAGGTGCTAAACAGCGGGGCAGGATGGAAAGCAGGTGGAGTGGGAATAGCTAACGGAGATGGAGAAGAGGGGAGAAAGCAAGCAGAAGATGCTATATCAAAAGGATCTGAGGCAAAAGATGTGATCACGAAAGATGGGAGGTCAGGCGAACAAAGACCAAAGGTCAGCCACAGAAATGCTTCCAGAAGACAGGCTGGTCATCAAGGAGTTGGCTGGGCAGATGAGAATGAAAGGAAGCAGTGCAGTCAAAGCTGAGCTGGAGGCTGGAGGCTGGAGCCTGGGTTCCAGGCTGTTGATGCATCAGCTCAGGCCAGGCATTTGGAAGGCTGTCTCAGTGACACTCTGCAGGGATGGCCCAGGCTGCTTGGAAAAGAGGTTATTTCCACCCAGCCAGGCTCCCATTGATTGGTCACGTCACATGGTCCTGATTCAGCTTAAGAGCCGCAGGTTAGTATTATGTATTTAAATACTTTTCACTTCATTCTTAGCCAAGAAGCTTTCACAGAATGTGAGAAAACAGTGCAGTGCTTGTCAGCAGGCCTGCATTCTCAAAACAAGATAGGGACGTACAGAAACAAGGAAATGGGTCTCATTTGAGAAACCATTGTTATGAAGCTTGCCTGGCCATTTAATTTGGAGTTGTTCTATAGGAAAACATATTCATCTCATTGAAAATGTTCCCTAAAATCTTCCAATTATTTTTTATGACCATTCCAAATGAATCACTGCATTTCGATGCTCTTTGGAGAAATCAGCACCAAAGGAAACCAGCAGAGGTAGACCACTGGCCGTTAGAGAAATGCAACTGAGTGAGATACATTCCAGACTGAATTCTTGTCCACCCCCCCTCACAAAAAAGAGTAAACCCCACATTCAGGATGGATTATGGACCAGCCTCCTGGAATGCCTGATGCTTCTTGATTGGTCTGCTCTCTTAACCCAGTGTGGTATGATTAACTGCTGGCCCAATCGGCAGTTAATCGGGAAGCTGTTATAGCATGCCTGATTCTCAGAAGCTGCCTGGCTCCTCTCAGGATCTTTTGGCCTTGACCAAAGGAGCTGAGAATGCCAGCGCCTTCACTTCTGAATGAGGTTCTGAGACCACAACTTCTATGATAGGGTGAGTGGGCCCAATCCCTACATTTCTAGAGTTCAGAACCTGCTCTATGATCATAAAGAGGGTTCCATAAAAGAGTGCATGCTTTGCAAAAATGTCAGAGCCCAAAATCATAGAAACATAGAGTAGTAGAGTTGCAAGGGGCCAGAAGGCCATCAGGACGAACCCCAGGTCGAGCTGTTGCAGGACACCAGTTTACACCGTCCCACTCAGATAATTGTCCAAAAATGTGAAAACTGCACAAATGTTCATGCACAAAGAAAAAAAGCAAAAACTGCAATCTGACATGGACAGAAGGCAGAATGAGCTTCGAGACAGAATTTGGAGAATGCAAAGGTTAGCATCTCCACACATGTCTACTTGTAGTTGGAGTTGACAATACCAGACCAGACGTTCCACAAGTCTGACTTCTTAGTTTGAGGAAGTCGCCAGGCAGCTTGCTGCTGATGGGAGAGATTCGTTCTAACATCCCAAGCCAGTGGGGGGTGTCAAGCCATTTTAGGAGGGTGTCATGGCATGTCACACACTACCAAAAAGCAGAGATGTTGCTACAGGCTATATATTAGATATAATGCAAGGCTCATCCTTTGGGGCAGCTTAGCATTTCTCAAATGTGTGTTTAGAATCCAGACTTCCTTTTATTATGGGCACATTTTTGCTTCCCCCAGTGTATTCGGATATAAGCGGGATGTGTGTAATACTGTACAGCTGGTAGGTACAAACAGAGTTCTGGCGATGTTGGGCGGCTTCATTATCAAGGGTAAGCCCTGGTGATTTCCCCTCCTTTCTTTTTCTGCACAGAACCGAAAAAATGTCACCTATCCAGATGGAAGCACTGCTAACATCCTGGATTTTTGGCCTCCTACTATTCTGAAGCAAATAAAAATATAGCTGTTAAAAAAGAAAGTTTCTTTGCCATATGGCTGTTTATTTCTATATCTCTTGAAGACTTATTCCGGTGGGAATACAGAACTGCTCAACAGGCATTGGGGTATTTTGCACTAAGGAAGAGGCCCGCCTGTGAGAGTGTCCCAAATGTCATGCTAGCCAAGCTCTTCCTGGAGTTTGTTAGACCTGTCAGAAGCTCTAGGGAAGAGTGAAGTTTGCTGGACTGCTATAAGGAGGACTTAGGAAGCAGAAATCCTGCTAGGATTTAGCACCAGTTCAGAGGGCTAGCTGGTAGGCGGGCATGAAAAGCTCAGAAGAATGGTACAGGCGGTTATTTATTTATAACACTTTGTGCAGGCTTTACAAAGTCTATGTAAAATTAATGCCTCTGAAAGACTATATGCTGGAAAGTGAGGTTCCCTATTGATCAAGAGAACAAACAAAAGAAGGAATAATCCAACCCAACTCTGCAAAAGGCCTTCTAACTGTTGCTGCTGCTTAAGATTCAACCCCCACCCCTCGACCTCCACACTGAACAGATTATTCAAACATAACCAGCAATCAGCACCAGACACCTGTGTGGCCTCTTCTGCAATCGGCTGACAGAGCATGTCTGTGGCATCCAAAGGGAAATGTGTGTAAGAAAAGTTCTCAGCCCGTTGACGAGATTTGTACACACCTTTCTTCTGGGAAGAGATTGCTCTCCTGGCAAAGGAGAAAGCTGAGTGCAGCTGGTTCAACAATCAACCAGAGAAGGTGCAAGGGAGGGAACTGCCAGTCTTTCTCTGATAGGAAGAGCTTCAGGCTCTGCTGGAGAGAAGAGCTCCAGCCTCCAATGCTGGCAGACACAAAGGTCACTGGGTAATTCCTCCTTCTCCATCCAGGCAAGAGTACTGTCTAGGGGGAACCAGTCGTGGCCCAAGTAGTTACAAGCTTCTTTGCGCTGAGGGAGACAAATTTGTTGCCCCGATTTGCTCCCTACTCACATTTTGTGAATGAAGGACCATGATGTTGGCTCAGTGTCAAGATCTGAGTTCCTAAATATTTCTAGGGAGAGTGGTGTGGGATTGGAATTCTCCTGGAGGAGTCTGTTGTCTTATTTTTCCAGCTGTTGTCTTTTCCACTCAAGGACTCCCTCTCTCCGTCTGTCTCTCACCCCTGGAAGAAAGAGTGGAACTGGAACAGCAGCAAAGCTACTGGCAAAACCAAAGGCTGTGGGATTTGAGTGGGGAGAGGGAAAAAAGCAACATTTAAAACATTAGTATGTCACCCAATTGTGACATACTAACACAGCAATGGCACCCAATTGGGGCAGCTCAGTTAGTACTGTTTGCATAACTCCCCAGCGCAAGAAGGGCTGGTGAATCTACCCCCTTTGAGCACCCAGAGTGCTCCAGTGTCACGTTCCTTCTTTCCTGAATATGAAGGAGAGAACCTGAAGGATGTTGACAGAGAAAACTGAGCTACCACCGATGCTCATCCAACAGTCCCAGCCAAACGGAATTGGTGTCATGTGGCTCCTCTCTGCCATGGAGGCTGGGGCTATTAATGAGATGGAGCTGATCAGAAGGAAAAAAACAAAAACTCAGAGGGGGCAACCATGTTGAGAACACAATCCTGTGTATATTTAGAACAGGAAAAAATGCCTCTTCATACTGGCATGATCCAGCTAGTATGCTGTGAGTTATACCCTTCCTTTTTCCTTCTGCCTAATCTTGCACAGGATTGCACCCTTAAATGCCACCCATTTGCCATTGGTTTTCAAGCTAAGGTCTAAAATGCTCTGTAGCAGTCTCAGCCATGAATCTCTTGCCATATTTTGTCTTTCTGTAGAGTTGTCTACAACCAGGGCGAACATCTCCTGTAGCCAGGTTTAGTCCAACCTCCATTGTTGCTGACCCCTACTATAAAAAAATCTATGAGAAGAAGATCATCACGTTGCTGGAGCACAGCAGATCACAATGGCTTTATAACAATATGTTAACTTCCTGTGTCTTCATGGTTGGGTTCACACAACTCAACAGCAACCATGGTTCATAGGCATTTACTATCATCTACCTGACCGATGATCAAGTTTCTATGCTATAGTTTCCATCCACAATCCTGCTCAGTCCTGGGGTGTTGATTGATTAAAGATCATTTACCCAATTAATCATCTGGCTATTCATGAATTAGTTGGCTGAATAATCATGTGAATCTATGATAAAGTAATCAGATCAGAAGATGTCAGTGCAATCGTCCTGAACTGGAGTTCCTCCCTTCTTGTAAAATGTCCTTTAATGACCAAAGTGTTTTCCTGAAGCACAAACACCCAGAATGAATCTCTGAGCATGCACAGAGTTTTGTTGAACCCTAGCTAGCTCTTCACCTCTAAGAACTCTCCTTATGGGTATGTTTGGGCTTCACCTTTTTGAGAGGGGTCTTCCAGAAATGAGCACGCCGCCTCTTCGCATGCCAATCCTCTGAGTGGGCCACCCTCCTCTACTGGTGGGCCATGGGTTTAAGAGCTGTACCTGCCACATCTGTCTCTGAGAATGACCCCTGTTCCAAACCCACTCTTGATACCATACATCTTGGTTGTTCTCAGAGGCCACCTGAGCACCTGGGGCGTCCAGCCTTGAGATAAACACCTCCACTGCTCTCATCTCAGAGTCTGGCGCTGGCCCACATTCCAAGGGCTCCTCCTACTCCTCAACCAGGAGGCCTTGGAAATGTACACCAAGAGCAACTGTCCTCCTCGCTCCCAACATCAGAGGTCATTTGGTGGATGTTGACATAATCCACTATTTTATTGTATTTGAAAAAAAACTTCAAATTTTATAAACAGCAAGTTCCATTCTTTGTTAGAAGGGATGGCTTTTTTCTTTGTGAGTTTGGCAGTCAGGAACAATGTTACAAAATGATATTTTGATGTTGATTTCAGTATTGTCTGCTTGGTGGCTGATGCTTCCATCTGCTAATTGTGGTTGCAATCTAGGAGAACATGGCACCTTCCAATTCTTTTTTTAATGCATTCGGAACAGAAAGACCTGAGCGAACCAAGGAGCAAATTTCCATCTGTAGAACAAGCTGCACAGTGCAATTCTATCTGTTTCTACCTAGCTGCAAATCCCACTGGGACTTACTCCCAAATACTCTCAGTATAGGATTGCAACCTAATTTAATATATCCATGCTTGTAGCCTGATCACTAACAATGATGAAAATATTAACTGTGATATTATTTAATCATAAACTGTTCTAATGGTGGTCCTTATTCCTTTTTAAAAGGTAAGGATTGCTACTAAACTGAATTAGTAAGGAGTAATGGGCAGGGTTGTTTTGTTTAATGTAATAAATAAATAACACCCCCCCCCCAGGTTTTTACTTTATAAAATAAGAATGCTGACTCAACTGTTCCCCCTTTCAGTTGTGAAGCCGTTGCTATAATAAAGACAACGAAGAAGGTTAGAAAGGGCCATAGAGACCTCTATGATCTGTTCAGAGTGGAGTGTCCATGGAGATTCATCCAGTTCTACGGCACCTCAAAGTGTGAGGAAGAAAGGAACTTGGCAAGATTTTCATTCTGACTGTAGAAGCTCTTTTTATGAGAGCTTCTCAAATGCTTTATCTTTAACGAGGACGTGGTAACTAGTACGGGGATAGCTGCATAATAAGGCTCACGGGTGCTTTGCCAGAGAAACTTTCAGAAAGGGGAAGAAAGTTCCTTGATGAAAGTAAGACGGGGGGAGGTTTATGCAGGCGAGAGCTGCAGAAGGCTTCATCTGGATTCCAGTGCCTGTGGAATGAGGGACAACAGGGGAACAGGCCACAAACCTGAACTCCCTCTGCACTCTCTTCCTGAAAGGGAAGAGAAGAGCTTCAAAAGGAACGAGAGAGACAGGATATCCAGCGGAAAGGTATTGTACATTCTTGCTTCAGGTCACAGCCATGGTTTGCATCGCTGAGCAACGTCTCTCTAATTTAACATTTATGAACTCCTCCATTCTAGGTTTCACTCAGGGAAAGTCTTGGAAACTTGGTGGCAGTAGGGACGCCTACAGAAAGCATGTGTGTTGTGGTGGAGATGGAAGGAGGTGGGCTTCCAGACAAATCGCTGGAATCATTACTAAATAAAGGCTGCTTCCTTTGTTGTTTCTGTTGCTATTGAACCATTCTTGGCTGGGGTTAAAAAAGACAGACAGGACTTTGCCCTGTCTTTTCCCCAGTTGCATCAAATATTGGGAAGAGAGAAGGCATAAGAAGCACTTTTGATATTCCATTTGCTGACAAGCAGCTGCAAACAACAGCCTTTTCCAAAATGTTGATTCCAAATGAATTAAAGAGTGGCTCCTAAGTAGAAAAATTCATGAACTGTTGAGGTGAATAAGAGTGACAACTTGGGAGAGTTGAGAATTTTCCTTTGTTTCAGTGAGAAATCCACACACTTCTGGGCTTGTGATGCATTTGTGAAAGAAATAATGCATTCGACAACTGGCACACATTTTGAAAATCTGCAAATTTCATGCTTTGATCAATGGGGGGATATGTCATTTTGAAAAATGCACACAATATATATTTTAAATCAATATTGAACTGGTGCAGAATGGACTTGGGAGGTGAGAATTGGAGAGGGCTCACATAAGCAGGCATGGCCAATAATATTTCACAGAAAGGTTAAACCTATTCTGTCCACATTTTGTAGATTGTCAAGCACCTAGTCCATTGTCTTTTCTTTGATGGAATCGGTTTTCATAAATGGGTTCATACACATTCATGCAGATTTGCACTTGCATGAATTTACACTTAGGAAAATGTGTAAATTACTCCAAAATGTGTAAGTCTCCCTCTCCCCCATGTGCAAATGTACCTAAAATGTTTGTTTGTGGTAGATTTTTTTTATTTTTTTAAGTTTGCAGAAAGCTACAGAAAGTTTTAAAAAGTGATCTACAAGTCCATGGATTCTCCATGACCCTCAAAAGTGGGTCTACTGCAGAATTTTCAGGTCTGCTCACAGAAATCTGAACTCATTTAGAAACATAGAAACAGAGCAAGTCAGAAGGGGCCTCCTGGGCCATCTAGTCTGACCTCTGGCACCAGCCGGCTCCGCTCACGACATGCCCACCATGTGCATTTGAGTCCACTGCCAATTTCTCTGATGTCCCTAGTTCTGCCTATCTCTCTGGAGTCCTCAGATGAGGTTAAAAGCAAGAAGCAATGCAAATTCAGTGGCTCCTCCTCATTCAAACTATGAGAATATGAGAAGAAAGCCAAAAATAGACTGACACCAAGATGAAGGATTCAGTCCTATGGCTATAGATGGAGTCTAGATGGTTAAACAAACATTCAGAGTTCTACCTCTGACCTCAACATATACTCCAAGGTATAAAAAGGGACTCTGACTTTTGAGTGCCCTTTGTCTGCCCTCACAGCCGGTGCAGAAAATGGCACCAACCATGGTTCTGAGAAGTAGAACCTTGTGGGTTAGTAGGAAATAGAAGCCCCCAGCATTTATAGCATCCTGGTGGAACCGCAGGCTGATCTCCTCAGGCTCTGAGGCAAAAATTTACATGGTCTGGATGGTTGTGGTTGACTACAATGGATTGCTCTGCTTGTGAAGTTTCTCATGGAGCCTTTTATGATTCATATTGCATATCTGAGAAGCAAGCTCTCCTGCCTTCACTCTTCTGAGCTGGCCGACACCAGCAGTAATGGAAGGTATTTGCGATATCCAAAGGGGAACTTGTGGGTAGGAATAGGTGAGCACTTTGATCAGGATTTACCAACATGTGTAAAATTCTCTTGAAGTTTTCTCCTTTTTTATGTTTGAGAGAACAAACTCCTTAGAAACCACCCAGACAGCCCTTTGGGCTATCAGGGCAGTATATAAATGTAATAAATCAATAAACTGGCCCTGAGAAGACTGCACAAACCAAAATGCATTCTCAAAAGTCAAGCATCTTCTGAAAAAGATTGTTCCTCAAATGAATACCATGGCCTTGACGGTTATTTTTTAAAAAGTCAAATACACAGCACAGCATAGCCCGAAGTATCTGCTCCTGCCTAATCTTGGAAGCTAAGCAGGGTCAGTCCTGGTTAGAATCTGAATGGGTTACTGGAATGTATGATTCTCAGATAATGGTTGTAAACCACACAGAGAACTTCGGCTATGAGCAGTATAGAAATGCTAATGATAGCAACAATTTATCACATTTAACCATATGTATCTGTTGGTTGGATTTTCAGGGTTGTGGGGAGAAATGTAGATTTTTACTGCAAGACTCAAGTCATTCAGAAAGGAGTCCTTCTGTGGAAATCTTCTGAAAAAGGTCCTGAAAGAGGCCTGGCCTTCAAGCCCTGCTTTGGAGAAATCCTTTTGTTTGGAATACAAAGAAGGTCAAATGATCTTTAATATTGGCGAGAGGCTGGAGTCTCTGTTTCTACGACTCATATGAAAATGCCACCCACGGTAAGTCAGTGCCCTTAAGAAGTTTGCTGGGCAAATATTCCACATTGATTTAGGCGATAATCCTGCGAGATAAGCCTCTCAGGAAGAAGGTTAGGCTAGTTGGACTTTAGAAGGAAAATGACCATGTTTAAATTCCACCCTCCCACACCACACCAGAGAGTGTCAGAATTGTTGATAAGGTGACTTTGGCTTTCTGTGCCAGGGAGAAAGCCCTTCTCGTGTCCTTGACAAACAGGCAAGTTCTTATCTATTTCCTCTTTGATGAGTGAGTCAGATTCTCACAGAAATGCAGCAGCAACCCAAAATCAGAGAATATGAAATCCTGTGAGAAATGCGATAGTTTGGTGACTTGCAAAGTCTAATCCGGCTTACATTTCAAAATCTGCATAAACATCAAGTAATTCTTATATTATTTATTACGCCAGTGGGCTTTCCTATCACCATTTGAAAATCGCTCACCCTACTTTGGCCAGATAAACTGCGGGGAGGAATTGTACCATATTTCTCCAGAGGGAAGATACCTTTTGCAGCAGTTTATTGGCACTGTGGTGGCCAAGCTGTGTTATAATTTCCCACCTTTTACCATTCCTCAAACCGAGCATGATCCTGGTGCGATATTTGTGCAGTGTGAATAGACAGGGCAAGGCAGGGAGGGAGAGGGCAACACAGAAGTACATTCAACATTTGGATAAATTTCTGCAAAGTGGCTGACTTTTTTGCAGTGGTGAAAAGGGGAGGGAAAGTAGAAGTTTTCTCAGAAAACCTTACTGAGAATTGCAGCTCACAAACTGCCCGCATTTTCGGGAGCAAAACATGCCAGTGCAAAAGCCAGTGTTTCAATGTCTTTGTCAGCCTAATATTCTGTCTTCTCCCAACTGTTTCCTGTCAAGCAGGCATCATTCCTATAAATGAAACAGCCAAACTTCAGCAGATCTGAAATGTGGATCCCAGGGAAAGAAACGGGAGGGTTGACGCAGCATAGAACATTTCCATAGGAATTCGTGGATATAGGATCAGTAGACTCATTCCCATTCACTTCTTTCCCTGCAAAGTTTGTATTTCATAGCTCTGGGTGCTGCTGTTAACTATCCAACAGGCTGAAAATGCCATCCTAGGCAAGTTTAGATAGGAAAAAAGCTCTACAAGTAATGATGTGCCCGAACCGGCATAGTCAGTGTGACAAGGTGTGAGTTTTTCATACTTGGCTGAGAGGATTGTTGTTGTTGTTAGTCGCAAAGTTGTGTCTGACCCATCACGACCCCACGGACAACATTTCTCCAGGCCTTCCAATCCTCCACCATCCCCCAGAGTCCACCTAAGCTCACAGTGACTGCCCCGGTGACTCCATCCAGCCACCTCATCCTCTGCTGTCCCCTTCTTCTTTTGCCATCGATTGTTCCCAGCATTAGGCTCTTCTCCAGGGAGTCCTTCCTTTTCATTAGGTGGACAAAGTATTTGAGTTTCATCTTCAGCATCTGGCCTTCTAAAGAGCAGTCAGGGTGGATCTCCTCTAGGACTGACCGGTTTGATTGCCTTGCGGTCCAAGGGACTCGCAGGAGTCTCCTCCAGCATCACAATTCAAAGGCCTCAGTCCTTCGGCGCTCAACCTTTCTTATGGTCCAGCTTTCACAGCCATACATTGCAACTGGGAAAACCATAGCCTTGACTGTACGCACTTTTGTCGGCAGGGTGATGTCTCTGCTTTTTAGTATACTGTCTACCAAAAGGCTGAATTGTCTGAAGCTTCAGACAATTCCCAAGTTTTGGGAAAAGGGGTATTACAGGGTTGTGATGAGAACCAAGGCAACGCTATTCAGTGATGGGGTGGACAACTTTGGAAGGAAGGGGAGTCATTTTCACCCACCAGACTCCATGCCCAGCCTTCTTTGGCACTGGGAGCAGCTGCCATTTGAGTGGCTGTTCCTTGCATGCCCAAAGGCTGATGCTTGCACTGCACATGGACCTCCGTTCCCTGTGAGTGCCCTGCAAATGCTGGGTGCTCGCACCAGGAACTTGGAGTCTGGGCCACCACAAAGAAGACCAGGGTCCGGGGTGCTAAGCCCAGCAAATCTGGCAGATTTCCACCCTTGGATGTACAGATGCACAGAAAGAGAATGCAAAGATTGTCCAAGGAACTAAACAGGATCATTTACAGTTGTTTGCAAAATTACATTATGCAGCCTAGCCCATTTTATTAGCAAGGCTGCATAAAATAGAAAGGGTTTCCTAATCCTGAAGACTTCAAAAGATACTTCTCTGAAAGAAAAAAAAGTCCAGCAATATTGCTATCAAAGCCAGTTATCGCTTTTATTAAAAGGTCCACTGCTCTTCATTAGTCACAAGCGATCCCCTCAGCTCATGAAAGCTGAGTAAATTGGCCCCTTTTATGCAACATGCCAACAAAAGCTGGAGTTCCTCTAGGCAGAGCTAGATCACTGGTCAGTGTAATTTTGTGCTATGTCTAGCTGCACTTCTCCAAGGTCTTGGGCAAAGGGCCTCCCAAGGCCTGACGCATGTGAGGTGGGAATTCAATCTGGAACAAGCTCAAACTAAGCAAGTGGTTCACCAGCCAGCTCTGTAGACCTCCATGGCCTCCTTTCTCCTGGACTTTGGAGCTTTTTTCTGAGAATCTCACTCACATGATCATTTCCCAAGACCAGCAAGACTGACCTGATGGTTATGCAGGTAAAATACACTAACTTTGTGGGCACAGCTCCTTTGGTATCCATCTGTGAGTTCACCTGGCGGCGGTGGCAAGAAAAGCAGATGACTGCTTGAATTTCCCGCAATGCCATGGGTATAACTCCACATCAGGAGTATTGTGGGAAATAAAATAGGATCTCTTATATCCAGATTCCCAGGGCAAGTCGTCAGGTGTTGACACCGAGCATGGGGTGAGAGATTCGCAGGACACACAGCTCAGAGAGCATTCTATTAACCCCGTTAAATGATCCTTCACCCCCCACAAGATTGGGTTACATTTTGAGAGAACAAATATTTCCTCCCAGCCTTTGTTCATTGCCCATATTGGAGCCTCGTAGGAGGAAAGCTTGTTGAAGAGATGACAGGTGAATATCTGAATTTAGAAAATGGGTCTCAATGTGTTTAAAATGCTGTCAAAGTTGGGACAATTGAAATGTGTGAAATTTCAAAATGCCTCACTGACACACATAGAGCTAATTCCTCCATTGCCTCAGGGAGTTACAGCAGAAGGGAAAATTTGGAGCCTTTGAGTTTTGCTCTTCAAGGAGGGCTCCAAAACTGGGTTAGTGAAGAGACATTTGCCTCTTTTCGATGTAACTCAGAGAAGTTTCCAGGGGTAACTACCATGACATGCTAGCTGACATTGGTAGAAGATGTCGCAGTTACATTGTAAGCATGCACATGATCATGATTCTGACATGCTACTTTTTTGGAGAGTTTTTGTTTTGCTCGAAACAGCGCAACTCCACATCTTTGAATGTAGGGGTGGTGAATTTCGCTCAAGACTGACCTCATTTCTCAGTTTTCTACTGCTCGGTTCATCCCTTCCCAGGTCCATGCCAGCTGGTGCTGTCCCCACACAGGCACTGGTACATATTTTTGTGCTTGCATTTTGGCATGCATCTGGTTGAATGTATTTTTTCCCATTTCATGAACTGCATCACTGCTTGGAAGAGTATAGATTTCTGACCACAAGGTGGTTCAGGTTTAGTTCTGGGAAGTGCAGAGGTGTTAACATGGTATTAAAATATGAACCTAATGGAGTTCTCTGCTGCTCCAACCGGAACCCCCAAACCAAGCTCCCTTCAGCCCAATGCATATAGTGGGATCCCTCAATTATATCTCCCGGTACATCTTACTATAAAGCAAACTGAGAAGTGTTTGCATGCAGGATGCAGAACTCCAACAGAAGTTCTTAATCTTAAGAACTCTTTGGATATCCTGACCCACAGTCAGGAAAGAAAGAAAAGCTTGGAATATTGCAGGCTTGGTTATTTTTAGAGGAGATACATTTAGGATGTACAGGTGCTATAAATTCTGTTCCATATATATTTCATGGGTTGTCAGGTGCCTTTCATTCCATTCTCTGCCCATTGACAAAATTGGTGAGCCTTTTCAAAGGACCCCTTTTCCTGGGCATGCAGATGGTTTGCAGTGGGGCAAGCACCACTGGTTTGCAAGTGCAAAAGAAATTATCATGCCTCTCTGGCGACACTGAGTTCTTGAACACCGCCTGTTTGCTAACTATTCCTGCTCAAATCGCCCTCTTGCTGGACTGATACCTTTGTGTCTGACCTTTTCACCGTTATTGACTTGCTGGTAGAGACTCCCTTCAATTGCTTTAGTGCTGAGGCTGACCCAGCCATGGTGAAGGAAGTGCA